>NW_026855893.1:137500-186389 GCF_026571515.1 Ruditapes philippinarum | reverse complement strand
AGAAAGAAATTGTCAGAAGAAAAGGAATTGGTCCACAATGGGGAACATTTTACATTTCAAATATTGATAAAAAAAAACTTAAAAATGTATCATTTGGATAGCCTTATAAAATGGCAAGCTTTGAAAAATAAGTTAGTAAAATGTATTTGTTCTAGAACAATTCAATTATCTGCTAATATAAATACTCGTATATGTAAAATCGGATCATGTATTTCACACTTGTCAACAAATACATACAACATATATAATATCTTCTCATTGTTTGTTATTATGTCTGATAATAAATACTATCAACCTTATTATTTACTGTATTTGTATTACACATCTTCCATTATAGAACCAGTTTATTTTTTAATAGGACAGCAACGTTCCGGCTAGTCTTAGTCCTTGATAGTAAAAGAGCCATTGATAATGTAAAATTTTTGTGAAGTTATAACAAAAGGACAAAAATTTTTCTTTAAATCCATGTTACAGTTATAGGCCTTGCAGAGAGGTCCTATTATGCCATTTCAAAGAAGAGTATAAAAAGTCAACTTGTTTCAATAGAATATGAAAATATCTGAGGTGGTATGCAGACCTAAATGTAAATTCTAAAGTCGAAAAAGGGGCATAATTCTGTCAAAATGTTTGATACAGTTACCTCCTCCTGTCTACACGTTGGGGTTTAATAATGGTGAAACAAGTGTGCAAAGTTTCAAAAGCCAATATGTCAATGGACTTTGAAAATATTTGAGGTATTAACAAAAACTTTAACGTAAATTTTAAGTCGAAAACGGGGCATAATTCTGTCAAATTGCTTGATACAGTTACCTCCTCCTGTCTACACGTTGGAGTTATAATGGTGAACATGTGTGCAAAGTTTCAAAGCCATATGTCAATGGACTTTGTAAATATTTGAGGTATTACAAAAACTTTAACGTAAATTCTAAGTCGAAAAAGTGGCATAATTCTGTCAAAATGCTTGATACAGTTACCTCCTCCTGTCTACAGGTTGGGGTCATGATGGTTAACAAGTGTGCAAAGTTTCAAAGCCATATGGCAATGGACTTTGAAAATATTTGAGCTATTACAAAAATTTTAACATAATTAAGTGGTTACGCCGACGCAGACGCCGACGCTCGGGTGACTACAATAGCTCTACTTATTCTTACCGAATAGTCGAGCTAAAAATGACAGACATGTTTTTTAAAAAAAGAAAGAGGTTTGAAAATTATCACAATCCATTACTTATGATAGAAATTGGTTATGATTTCCGAATTGAATCTAAGCAGTTAGTAGAATTTCCAAATTTAGCTTTCATTTTCAATATTTAAAGAAAAACCATCTTTATTGACTCCGTAATTTTTTCTTTTCGTCTTATTATCCAACAGTGATACAAAGGTTTTTCCGAACTTTAATTTGCCCTTTAAATGCCATAGTTTTAAAATTTCATTTTAATTTGAATATAAAAAGTGTTCTTCTGAAATGCGTGTAAATAACGCAAAAAAAACCATTTATTGTAATAATACTGAATACATTAATATACTAAAATGTTTATAATCCTAAGTATTTAAACATACTGTTCACACAACTTTAAATTAAAACCAAGGTATTTTAAAATTTTAATTCTATGGTTTACAATTGAAGGATTCCCCCCTCAATTATATGCAACTGTCTATAGTCTTCAGTTTCTGTTTTTTTTCTTGTTTTTTTTACTTAAAGAAATTCAAAATCAATTGAACTTCTGAAACGCGCAGCCCATTAGATTATCGTTTTAAGAAATCCCAACGAAACAGTTGCAGCCGGTTTTAAACGACCATCTGAACGCTTTCAAAAAAAGCTTAAATTCCCCTTCTCGTGTGCACTTATTACAAACATCAAAGTAATTCAGATACGCTAGAAATTCCGGCGTCAAATCTTAAACTAGTACTTTCATGGGATTTCCCAAATGTGTAAATAATCTACGATCATTTCACACGCCTTTAGGGGCTCAATTATAAAGATCAGATTTGTGTAATCCATGGGCTGTTTGTTTGATCCTCGGGCGGATTTTGTCCATGACATTTGAATCCGATGTTCATCGGTGGTAGTTTACGTGGATGTGGAAGCTGCACTTTCCAGTACCGTCCATGAACAGGCTCTATCAAATCAGGTCTGCAACATTTTCAATTTTACCGTTTTGGACGTTAAGAGATTATATTCCTATCATTTTTCTGGGATACTTAAAGCCTCAGTAAAAAACATCTATGTAAAAACAGAAGCACAGGACACTTACCCATTAGGCCTATATCTAGTTGCCAGTTAATAATCTTTAGTAATTGTAGCATAAATTTCTGTCAGAATAATTCGATTATTCTTATTTACTTCATTATGTAGGCGAGAAGACTACATCTGGCGTGGGCGAACATATAATACTGTACTTAAATAGTAATTCTTACCGGAGATTACTCGGAATTACTATGGCTTTCTGTAGCTTCACAATACTATTTGGAATATATCGCTATATTGCTTACTTCAGCATTAATAGCTACAGCTCGCAGTCATGGCAATCTTGTCTTAGCCAGACAGTTAAATAGGGAATAAGGATTCAAATCATGCTCAAATGATTACACATCATTATGTGAGCACTTTACATGAATTCCAGTCTCTATGGTTCATCAGTATGTTTATGATCAAGGTTGGAATATTTTTAAACCCTAGTATTCTAAGTTTTGCCGGCGGCGTGTTCAAATGTCGTCAGGGAAAAAAGTTGTGTCCGTGATCAAAAAACTATATTCGTTGATTAGTACAGGTTGGTTCCCTGAACGTTTTAGTGTTTCAATAAGCTTAAAGCTTCAAACATGAACAAACTAAAACTAGTGTTACACTTAAGTGTAAATTTTTCTCATTTTATTTTGTAAAAATGTAATTCTAATAAACAAGCAGAACATGTCTAATTCAGTCTTCATGTAGTATCTATATCATATTATTTTAGATAGAGGTGTGAATGGCTTTCAAATTAATTAACATACTATTCAAATTTCAATGTTATCCACCCCTGTCAAAAACAGAGGGATATAAATTTGGTGTCCGTCCGCCTGTCCGTCACAGAATCGAATTGGATATAAAACGAACTATTTCAGTTTGCCGCTCCGAGACTTCCTGCGGCAATATATTATAAGTGTTGTGGTCCCAGAGTCATAACTGTCTTGCAAATATTAAATTTTTCATACTCTGCACCGAGCTAACTAAAAATGTTTAATAGGTACTTATTTGAAACAATTAGATAGATCACTTTCAGACTAAGTGCAGTGTATTTATCCGATTTTGCATAATTTTGGAGTAATAGTACTTTCTACTTTTATCTTACTTAATTCTAGTTCAGGGTATAACAATAAAATATGGGTTATTTCACTTCTTTCTTCCCCATCGGTACGTGTACGTCATTGAGAAAGCACCGGGTATCGGCAGATTTAAATAACTTGAACTGGCTAAATAAAAGGCAAGAATTAAATTTTGTTCAAAAACCCCTACCAATGTTCCATTTCTAGTAGAACCACAAATTAAGCTTGTTAGATTATAAGCTTGCATTCTCGCATAACAAGTCTTAGCAGGAATCAAACCTAGTGAGAAATCGTCGACCCTAATTACAACCAGAATAAATAATACACGTGGAAATAATGTTACGCACACCCAGCATTTCGCCTAAATTTTGACCCGACCACAAAATTTTTTGAAATTTAATTATTATTTGGGCAACGGTTCGAGCCACTTGTAAGTCAAACTGCAACAAGAATGTCAAAATTTACCTCAAAATCGCAATAGACGCCTTACTGGTAGTATGAGATGGATTGAGGCTGTTATCCGGACACGTGGCGGTTAGACACGTTATTAAAATTTGGCTACATAATGTCAATTTAGGTTATGTAATTGTCAATATTTCCAGTAAATGTTTTGTAAACGCTCCACAACCATACTTAACACTTAAATTTTGGTAAAAAAAAAACAACACATTTGATTTTTATGATTCAATAATTTGGTTAATAATAGACTAAACACAAAAATTTACTGGTTACTAAATTGTATCACTACTTATCAAATTACTATTTCTTAGCTAATTAAGTCGTCATCTCAGCAGGTATTATGAAAAGACAAGAGGGCCATGATGGCCCTAGATCGCTCACCTGACCCATCAAACTCATCCAAACAATTACCTAGACAAGCATTCTGACCAAGTCTCGTGACAGGTGAGTCAAAAATGTGACCACTACAGTGTTAACAAGGATTATCCATATTTGAGCAGTGTGACCTAGTTTTTTACCCAGGTGACCCATATTCAAACTTGACCTAGAAATCATCAAAACAAACTTTCAGACCAATTTACAGGATATTTGGACCAAAAACAGTAGCCCACTAGAGTGTTAAACAAGATTTTTCTATTTTTAGCTCCTGTGACCTAGTTTTTTTTATCCGAGATGACCAATGTTCAAACTCATCCAAGCTATCAACTAGACGAACATCCTGACCAAGTTTGATGATGATTGAGGCAAAATTGTGACCGCTAGAGTGTTAACAAGGTTTTTCTATTTTTAGCTCTTGTGACCTAGTTTTATCCGAGATGACAAATGTTCGAAGTCATCCGAGCTATCAAATAGATAAGCATCCTGACTAAGTTTGATGATGATTGAGGCAAAATTGTGACCGCTAGAGTGTTAACAAGGTTTTTCTATTTTTAGCTCTTGTGACCTAGTTTTATCCGAGATGACAAATGTTCGAAGTCATCCGAGCTATCAAATAGATAAGCATCCTGACTAAGTTTGATGATGATTGAGGCAAAAATGTGACCGCTGGAGTGTTAACAAGGTTTTTCTATTTTTAGCTCCGGTGACCTAGTTTTTCATCTAAGATGACCCATGTTCGAACTCATGCAAGCTATCACCTAGACAAGCATCCTGACTAAGTTTCATGATGATTGAGGCAAAAATGTGACCGCTAGTGTGTTAACAAGGTTTTTCTATTTTTAGCTCCGGTGACCTACTTTTTCATCCGATATGACCCATGTTCGAACTCATCCAAGCTATCACCTAGACAAGCATCCTGACCAAGTTTGATGATGATTGATGCAAAAATGTGACCGCTATAGTGTTAACAAGGTTTTTCTATTTTTAGCTCCAGTGACCTAATTTTTCATCAGAGATGACCCATATTCGAACTCATCCGAGCTATCACCTAGACAAGCTTCCTGACAAAGTTTGATGATGATTGATGCCAAAATGTGACCGCTAGAGTGTTAACAAGGTTTTTCTATTTTTAGCTCCTGTGACCTACTTTTTCATCCGAGATGACCCATGTTCGAACTCGTCCAAGCTATCACCTAGACAAACATCCTGACCAAGTTTGATGATGATTGAGGCAAAAATGTGACCTCTAGAGTGTTAACAAGGTTTTTCTATTTTTAGCTCTTGTGACCTAGTTTTTCATCCGAGATGACCCATGTTCAAACTCATCCTAGCTATCAACTAGATAAGCATCCTGACCAAGTTTTATGATGATTGAGGCAAAAATGTGGCCGCTGGAGTGTTAACAAGGTTTTTCTATTTTTAGCTCTGGTGACCTACTTTTTCATCCGAGATGACCCATGTTCGAACTCATCCGAGCTATCACCTAGACAAACATCCTGACCAAGTTTGATGATGATTGAGGTAAAAATGTGACCTCTAGAGTGTTAACAAGGTTTTTTCTATTTTTAGCTCTTGTGACCTAGTTTTTCATCCGAGATGACCCATGTTCGAACTCATCCGAGCTATCAACTAGATAAGCATCCTGACCAAGTTTGATGATGATTGAGGCAAAAAATGCGACCGCTAGAGTGTTAACAACAAAATGTGAACGGACGGACGGACGACGGACAATCATCGATCCTAAAAGCTCACCCTGAGCATGCTCAGGTGAGCTAAAAAAGAGAATGAAAGTAACTAATATCTTAATATTGTTCTTGTGAAATGAAGTGCTACTTATAGCAAAACTTCACACTTTTGGACAAGGGTCTTGGATGCGACACGACATCTTGATGTGGTATACATTCATGCCAAGTTATTTTAAACTCCTTCAATGCATGACAATGTAACAGTTTTGAAATCTTTTCTTATGAGCAGAAGTACCTTCAAACTATTAGTGTGACCTTGGCCTTGGAGCATGGGTCTTACACACAACACGCCATCTTGACGTTGTAGACAGTTGTGCAGTTATTTTAAAATCCTTCGATGCATGAGTTATTGTTCGGACACAAATGTGTGTACCTATAATCTCTAACTGTGATAGACAAGTGTGACATTGACCGTAGAAAAGGGACGTGGTTCTTGGACGCAACACAACATTGTCCTGTGATAAGACATTTGTGCATAATTATTTCAAAATCCCTCAATGCAGGACAAAGTTACAGTCTGGACATGATTTGTTGTGTAAGTGGGGACAGACATGAGCATCGTCTTCCTGTGGTAGACATTTGTGCAAAATTATTTTTAAAATCCTTCCATGCATTATTAAGTTACAGTCCGGACATGAATGTGTATCTTAACACAATTCTCAAGAGAACGAGTACTTTCAAACTACAAGTGTGGCCTGGACCTTGAAGGTAGGGTCAGGAGTCTTGAACGCGACATGTCTAAATGTTGTTGATACTCATGCATAGTTATTTTAAAATTCTTCAATGCATGACACAGTTACAGTCCAGACACCAATGTGTGTATCTATAAACTCGTAATGGTAAAGTAAACTTCAAAATGTTAGTGTGACTGTGACCTTGACCTTTGCGGTAGGGACGTGATTACATCGTCTTCGTCTCGATGTGGTAGACATTTATGCAGTTATTCTAAAATCCTTCGATGCATGACAAAGTTACAGTCCGGACACAAATGTGTGTACCTATAAACTCTTCTTGTGAAAAGGTTAGTGTGACCTTGACCTTTGATTCAAAGGTAGGGACGTGATTCTTAGATGCGACACATCGTCTTAATGTGGTAGACATTTATGCCAAGTGATAGTAAAATCCTTTGGTGCATGCCAATTTGCCAAAGATACAGCCCAGACAGGATTGTGTGTACCTAATAACTCTATTTGTGTTAATGTGAAACTTCAAAATGTGCGACCTTGACCTTTGAGGTAGGGATGTGCTGTTTCAAAATCCCTCAATGTACGACAGTTACAGTTCGGACACTGAAGTGGGGAAGCACAGACAAACCGACAGACAGTACGATATAATCTAAAACACAAATAAACAAGTGTACTTCTTTCATCATTTTAATTAGAAAACCATAGTTTACAATAGTGTTGCCTCAGTGAGTCAGCAATGAACATGTATATAAATACAGAAACAGAGAGCCTCCCACTGGAGCCACAACATATTCCAACAACGTAACAATAATAATAGCACATTGAACAATAAATGGATGATGGTTGTAAATGATTTATCTAATAAAAAAAATACAGAAAATAATTTGTCAATTACTGACTGGTTATTGCTAACTTTACAATAATGCCTGTAAAGTAATTTCTTAACTTTTACATAGTCCCTTTTATATTTATCATTGCTCCTACTTCTTCAACGTACTCCTCGATTTTTCAAAATGAAGAGAAATATTCTCTAAATTTTGACATTATTTGTATGGTTGCTTTCTCCATACATCTTCCTCTCCTAAATTTATCAGGAGTAATTTAAACAATTTTCCTAGCATTAAAACATGTAATGTACCATAAATTAGCCATAAAGAAGAAGTGTTGAAACATCCATTGGAATACGTCTAACCAAACTTGTTCTTTAAAAAAATATTGGCTACGTATTAACCCACCTTTTGAAATCACCTTGGGTTTGTATGGGGTTTTTTTTCAAGGTCAACTGCGTGAAAGAACCTTGTTCAGAAGCCAATTTCTAAGTTAATAAAATTCAACTTCAATTTTAACTGTTCGTAAAAACCTAACAATTCAGTTAAGCTTTTGCTTAACAGAAAATTTTTTAAAACCCATATCCCCAACATTTTAGGTGTAGTTTAAAACAACAAACAGCCACTCATAAGCTTCATTATCCACCTGAGGAAGAAAAAAAAGCCAGGTAGATTTTAAAATTTGCTAATCTTTCAAAGAAAACGAGAATTAGTTTAGGTGTTTTTAAAAGAGTAATTTCATTCCAAACTGTTTACTTGTTTAGAAATATTGCAAAAACAAAATCAGCTTCCCCATTATAAGCCAATTCTAATTATAGAAAAATCTCAGCCTTCAGAATCTTTTCTTTTGCGCATTTTTCTGAAACATAATTTTGAAATATAAGAAAATTTTTTTGCCGTTTTAATGGCGCCTCCTTCTTAGCATTAACTTTTCAAACCAATAAGTAATGAATAAAATTAAATTATAAGCCACAATATGATTCAAAACCTCCTAATGTTGTTCTAAAAGTCATTATTTATAAATACCATGAACAATAAAAAGCTGCTTTTAAAAGGCGCATCTAAAATTGAGAGTCCCAAAAATGACTTCTATAATCAAAGGCATGATGTACACAAAATCTTATCAACCTATACCAGTTACAGCTGTCTCAGACAAGCCTTTGACAATGTCATTAATGTCACTAATGAAAATAATGCATGAAATTTTTTTAATGAAATAATGAGTGACTTTGACACATGAACATAGCCTTTTATTCATATCCCTTTGCTTGTACTTTTGGCGAATGATTCTTTCCAATTGTCTCTTGGCCTCGCAATGTGGGAAGTTTAGACATATCATTAGTACTGGGGGGCAATCTGTACGCATCCTGTAATACATGTACATCCACAATACAGTAAAAGTTTTATAAAAGGGTTCAACTTCATTATTACCTTGTAAGCATAGGTAAATTTAAATCTCCACAATTTGGCTTTTCCTTTAAAGTGGTATTATGCTCATTATTATTGTCCGGTGAGTTGGAAAGAGATTGACTGTTTATAATGGTGATTTACCAAAAGTTTGAATATATTGGGAAATGTTCAGAATAAAATATAAATAGCCTAAAATACTAATAAGATTGCCCAACTCTTTTTAATAAATTGGGCATTACATGTAATTTCCTATGGACATTTTATAAAAATTTTCTTCCGCCCACATGAGTTATATATCATTCAAGCCAAGTAAATTATAGAAATTAATAGGGAATTTATGGTAAAATGTAAACTTATTTTTGGCTTTTCCCTGTTCATCACTTTATAATATACCCTTGGGTAGGCATAATGTCACTTTAAATGGTTTTTTAAGTAGTACAGGAAAATGAAAATGTGCTTCTCTGCTAAAGCTTTCCCCGGTCATACAATATTACTTTGGTGCAACGCCAGTATCTGTCCTGGACATTATCTTTCACTATTATAAGCTTTTTTTTTTTCATATAAGGAGGTAGTATAGGCAATGCTTTATAATAAAGGCAATGTTAAAAGTTGATTAACAAAATTTACATGTGAAATACATATTAGATTCTAAATCATTCAACCTTATTACCAAAGCACGCTGATTTTACATCTTCCTTTTTAAAAGGTTTACCAACTAAACCTTTCCGATACTGCTCTTCACTGACAATGTGGTTATCTAGCCTAAGTGGTATAGACCTATCTTTATTACTGATAATCAAAGGATTTACAACTTAAATAGATAAAGTTTGAACATTACCATTCTGGTTTACATCTGTCACTGTTTCTGATATAATTCTTCGGGTCAAACACAAACTCATTGTAAAGAAACCCACTCTGGTTTGTGGTCGAGACATGTAGATGGATGAAGCTGCACAACATCTGGTTGTCCCTTTACTGTCAAATATGTGTCCTGTCCTCTCCAAATGGGGCAACCTGGAAAAATATATGTTGAGAAATTTAATTTTCACCAGAATATCATGCTTTTAAAATAGTAGCTTAAAGAAGTATTGGCTTAAAAAAGTATAAATTACCTCCCAGATTTCAGCCTAAGGCACTCACTATCAACAAAAATTTTCTTTTTGTCAAAAATATACAGATTTTATCTTTTAACTCCATCTAGTTATTGGAGTCGACATTGGTAATAAAATTATACAATTCCTTCATACTTTTGCATTATACATTCAAAATTTCACCTTGAAAATCACCTCACAACTAAGAATATATGTGGTACTGCATTGTTTACCTTAAAACATCTTGTTTAAATTACCTCCCTTTATGGAATTGAGAACTCATTTTTGCACAACATTCAAAATAACTGTTTTTCAAGATTTTATCAACGTTCGAAGTTATCTAATTCATCAATTTCCATGTAAATCCCAAAATCATCAATAAAGTAAACAATAATGTATCATGTTTTCATTATCATGTATTAGAATCATAAAATTACTTAAGATTACTAAAACATGTGACCTATGAACCAGTTTCCCATTGTGTGTGGAAGTGTTGCATTTCAAAATATATGATTTATTCCAAATTAATATGCAACAATTCCAAGTTAATATGGGCTTCTTTGGTAACTTTAGTAAACACAAGTCTAATACAGTCGTAGAGAAGCCCTTCGTATCCACTTTTCTTTAATCTTTAATTTTTTAATAATTTGCATTATTAGATGACAAGACTTGAAGAGCTCTGATTCACAACAAGACGGTTAAATGACACAAAGAAAATCATTTCATTCTTGCATATCAGACTGGCGTTTCCATTTGTTTAACCCAATGCCGGAAATTTAATCCACTATGGTGGGTGCCAGATGAGTTGTGTACAATGGCACACTTAGGATGGCGTAATTTTATTGCTATGAATGAATTATGAATGTTATTTCATGTATATGACGTTTTAAGAATATATTTACGGGTCAAATGACATAAAGTTCCATGGAAAATTGTTTTATTAAGGTAAAGGGTTTAAAATATAACTAGAACTGCCACTATCATGGCGTGAATACCCCCGCATACCACTTTGTCAGAATCAACAGTGGCCATTTAGAGCTCAAGGACAACCTCCCTGCCAAATCTGTGGTTACTAAGCCAGTGCATTGCTAAGTTATGTATTCTACATGCTTCAAATGTGAAAATGTCAATACATTGCGGACAGGACATTCTTTAGCAATTGAGAAGAAAACTTCTTTTTTGTCAAGGTCCCTGTGACCTTGACCTTTGACCCAGTGACTTCAAAATCAATAGGGGTCACCTATAGTTATGATCAACATCCATACCAAATATGAAGACTGTGGGTCAAAGGAATCTTAAGTTCATGGGTGGACAAACTTTTTGAAGTCAAAGTCCCTATGACCTTGACCTTTGATCCAGTGACCTCAAATCAAAAAGGGGTCATCTACTAATCATGATCAACATCCATGCCAAATATGAAGACTGTGGGTCAAAGGAATCTAAAGTTATTGGGCGGACAAGCTTTTTGAAAGTCAAGTCCCTGTGACCTTGACCTTTGACCTGGTGACCTCAAAATCAATAGGGGTCATCTACTAATCATGACTAACCTCCATGCCAAATATGACAATCTGTGGGTCAAAGCAATTTTAAAGTTATTGGGCGACAAGCTTTTTGAAGTCAAAGCCCCTGTGACCATTGACCTTTGACCTGGTGACCTCAAAATCAATAGGGGTCATCTACTAATCATGACTAACCTCCATGCCAAATATGACAACTGTGGGTCAAAGCAATTTTAAGTTATTGGGCGGACAAGCTTTTTGAAGTCAAGGCCCTGTGACCTTGACCTTTGACCTGGTGACCTCAAAATCAATAGGGGTCATTCTACTAATCATGACTAACCTCCAGCCAAATATGATGAACTGTAGGTCAAAGGAATCTTAAGTTATTGGGCGGACAAGCTTTGTTTGAAAGTCAAGGCCCCCTGTGACTTGACCTTTGACCTAGTGACCTCAAAATGAATAGGGGTCATCTACTTATCATGACTAACCTCCATGCCAAATATGAAGACTGTAGGTCAAAGGAATCTTAAGTTATTGGGCGGACAAGCTTTTTGAAGTCAAGGCCCCTGTGACCTTGACCTTTGACCTAGTGACCTCAAAAATAAATAGGGGTCATCTACTTATCATGACTATCCTTCATGCCAAATATGAAGACTGTAGGTCAAAGGAATCTTAAGTTATTGGGCGGACAAGCTTTTTTAAGTCAAGGCCCCTGGGCCACTCTTAAAAAATTATCTGTTTGCTATTGCCGGCCGACCCAGCGAAAATGCCCCGACTCAAAAGTTTTTTTCAGCTTAAAAAAATCAGATTTATTTTTATTTCCGCCAAATCAGCAAGGGCATTCCATCTAAAAAATTCCCTCGAAAACAAAATTAAAATTGGAGGAAAATCACACATTTAATATGTAAAGTAACGAGTGATCATTCATGAGGGCATTCTGTGCGTTACTATTTAAAGTATTTACATAAATAGCAACCAACCAGGGAAGGATATTTTCCTTACCTCACGCAGTACTGCATGCGCGCGGCAATTAAGTCGAATTAACTAATAATAGAACGTATCAAATTAAGGTGTGGAAACGGGATTAAAAATAATGTTTGTTCAGTTAATGAATATTTGTGAAGCATTTATATGGTCACTAGTTTACCATGTGGTAATTTTAATGTGCTTTGTTCGTTTGTTTATGACTGCCGACACAGATTAAATACTTAGCCCATGCAATAAAACATTTCTGGTAGCAGCGGGGATTCTGTCATAAAATTTACTGAAAACAAGGAACATCGCAATGCGATGCAACCAGGTTTTCAGCAAAATATTTCACAGAAGCTTTGTCATGCAGGGGCATTTGTTTTAAAGTGAACGCCCGCCTGCCCACCCAAAATCACAAAACCCCGATGATATGCACAAGGACTCTTGATGAGAAAGCTTCTGTGAAAGTTTGTCAAAATAGTTTGTAGGAAGAGGTGTGCAAATAAGAATTTGTTCACTTTATATTCTATATATGGAACAAAAACAATATATTTCTATATAAGGGAAAAAAATAAATGGCAATCATTAGGTCAAACATTATCAAATCTCATAACCCTGACAACATGCAGCAAGAGTTGATGACAAAGCTTCTGCGAGAGTTTTGTCAAAATCCCTAGAGAATTGTAGGAGTTGCGCACAGAATTGCGCAGAGAAGAAGTGTTCACTATATATATTCTGTATAAGGAAAAAAAACAAAGGGCCATAATTAAGTAAAAAATTATCTAATCACAAAACCCCGACAATATGTGCTATGACACTTGATGACAAAGCTTCTGTGAAAGTTTGGTCAAAATCCGTTGAGAAATGTAGGAGAAGTTGCGCACTGTAGAAATTTTTCACTACTATATTCTGTATAAGAAAAAAATACACAAAGGGCCATAATTCGGTAAAATATTATCCAATCACAAAACCCCGACAATATGTGCCAGGCACTTGATAACAAAGCTTCTAAGAAAGTTTGGTCAAAATCCGTTGAGAAATGTAGGAGGAGTTGCGCACAGAAGAAATTGTTCACTATAATATTCTCTATAATGAAAAAAACAAAGGGCCATAATTAGGTCCAATATATACCAATTGCAAAACCCTGACAATATGTGTCAGGGCACTTGATGACAAAGCTTCTGAGAAAGTTTGGTCAAAATCCGTTGAGAAATGTAGGAGGAGTTGCGCACAGAAGAAATTGTTCACTTAAGAAATAACATCGGCCTGAGAGGTGTATATCGGCTATTTAACACCGGTTTGGAGTTTTGATGCGTATGAATTGACCACGAAGGCCGTAGGCCTGAGTGGTTAATTTTGTCGCATCAAAACGACAAAACCGGTGTTAAATAGCCGATATACACCTCTCAGGCCGATGTTATTTCGATTCTAACACGATGAAATTAGGAAAATCACTAATGTTATTTTTCAAGCGGAAATAACTTCCGGTGCCGATTTTCGTATAACGCTGTTCGATTTCCGCACCCTACTGTTGCGAAGTTATAGAAATTATTAAACAAAAGACATAATAAGAAAAAAAACGTAATTTATCAAGTTTTCAACAATAAAAACTTACGTCGTATTGTGTTTACATCAGTGCCCCATTTATCATTCTTGTATGTATGAAATAACGTCAGCTTGTTTATAAATGAGTTGTTTACTTAGGATGACGTCATTACGCTGCTTACGGTTGGCGCCGTTTTGTCAAAATATTTATTAACTGACATGGATCTAATAGGTGGCGTTAGTGTATGTGAGATATTATTTCGGTATTGTTTGAAAAGAAAACATTTTAAGAACTGAAAATATAAATAAAAATGCTTTTTATTGTTGCTTTAAAATGCTTTGTAAACTATACAATCGAGGGTGAAAACATAACAGCGCATATTCAAGTAGTCCCTAACCGGTGTTTATTGTCCGTTTAACACCAGTTTTTGTCCTTCTTTGTCTATAGTGACAAAATCACGTGAGTGTTAGAATATATATTCTATATAAGGAAAAAAAAAACAAAGGGCCATAATTAGGTCAAATATTATCTAATCGCAAAACCCCGACAATATGTGCCAGGGCACTTGATGACAAAGCTTCTGTGAAAGTTTGGTCAAAATCCGTTGAGAAATGTAGGAGGAGTTGCGCACAGAAGAAATTGTTCACTATATATTCTATATAAGGAAAAAAAACAAAGGGCCATAATTAGGTCAAATATTATCTAATCGCAAAACCCCGACAATATGCGCCAGGGCACTTGATGACAAAGCTTCTGTGAAAGTTTGGTCAAAATCCGTTGAGAAATGTAGGAGGAGTTGCGCACAGAAGAAATTGTTTACGCCCGCCCATCCGCCCGCCGCGCCCGCCCGCCCGCCGACATACCTCAATCTAATAACCAGTTTTTTCCTTCGGAAAACCTGGTTAAAAATAATTATTTGGAAGCTGTGGTCATTTCATATGCATTATTGTTTTGATAGCAGACACAATTATTGCAAAATATCTTCAAGATCATAAAAATGTAAATAAAATATCACAATCAATATCACAGATTTACATACGTCTAATTAAACTCCATGTCAAAATGCACTTACGATTAATAATATGTCAATAATTGACACGATAAATATCCAACATTTTTTACTTGAGCAATAATTAAATAGAGGATATTTGTTTAGTTCAGTGTAAGATCGGAATATATTTCACCGAGTGAGCACCAAAAGGTATATTTCACGAGTGGCGCAGCCACGAGTGAAATATGAACTTTTGGTGTTCACAAGGTGAAATATATTTCTATCTTACACTAAACTAAACAAATTTTCTTTTTATTATATGCAAAGAAACGTTTTAAAAAGACATTAAACCTAATACTGAATGAAAAGCGCGCCAAATAATAATACAACGTGACGTCATTTACGACGTCACGTCATTAAGTTGGTACCCAGTTCTGTGCACGCTGGTATTTCACTGAAACATCGTAAGGGGCTTAAATTCAAAAACAGTGAAATTATCAAAGTGGTAATTTCACTGTTTCAAACAGTGAAATTACCAGTTTTTATATCACTGATATATTTCAATAAACCACCGAAAAGCATGTAATAAACATGTGTAATCATTCCTTGACAAAAAGGTGGAAGTCGATTGAGTGTCGGCATTTCTTTGATGATTCGGCAACAACTACAGGTGTGTAAACATCAAAGATTCACAGATTCTTCAGAAGAGCCGACCAGTCATTTGTCAGAGGTCATTTCGTGTGTAAATTTTGTATTTATATTTAACAATGGAAACATTATATTCCTTTTATCTATGGATGCTACTTTTTGCGCGAGTGTTTTTGTGTCTTTTAGCGCTATGGAATTTCAACAATCTGCGATAATTTTCGGGAACTAACAATGAAATATTTTAACGATCCGCCATTCAGAAATTATAGGAGACAAATCTTGCGTGTGTTATTTTTTACAGACCTGTAATAAATTGAGTAATGATCATGCATCCATGAGAACGAAATGTCCTGGTGATCCACTATAATTTTTCCAGTTCGTACGGGAATTTAACGCAGGATTAGTTTATCACATCGGTAATTTGACCATGCTTGAATTTATGTCTACATAGTCATTTTTTTTATTTCATGTTATGATTACTAGTGAACATGTTTTTTATTGTTTTTGACTGTGTTTTACATGTTAGTTTTGCCGATGATGATAGTGTAGCCCAAATTTCCACAATCTGTTACAACGTACTAAGCGTATTAACTTATGTTCAGTAAAAATTATATATATAAAAAAAAAAAAAAAGCCTACCTACCGACCCACTCCTTATAACTCTGGGTCGGCAATAGCAAACATATATATTATTAAGGATGGCCCTGTGACCTTGACC
The DNA here is from genome assembly GCF_026571515.1 of Ruditapes philippinarum. NCBI lineage: Eukaryota > Metazoa > Mollusca > Bivalvia > Venerida > Veneridae > Ruditapes > Ruditapes philippinarum. The sequence continues at coordinate 170,120 of NW_026855893.1, read as the reverse complement.
TTTGACCTCAAAATGAATAGGGGTCATCTACTTATCATGACTAACCTCCATGCCAAATATGAAGACTGTAGGTCAAAGGAATCTTAAGTTATTGGGCGGACAAGCTTTTTGAAGTCAAGGCCCCTGTGACCTTGACCTTTGACCTAGTGACCTCAAAATCAATAGGGGTCATCTACTTATCATGACTAACCTCCATGCCAAATATGAAGACTGTAGGTCAAAGGAATCTTAAGTTATTGGGCGGACAAGCTTTTTGAAGTCAAGGCCCCTGTGACCTTGACCTTTGACCTAGTGACCTCAAAATCAATAGGGGTCATCTACTAATCATGACTAACCTCCATGCCAAATATGAAGACTGTAGGTCAAAGGAATCTTAAGTTATTGGGCAGACAAGCTTTTTGAAGTCAAGGCCCCTGTGACCTTGACCTTTGACCTAGTGACCTCAAAATCAATAGGGGTCATCTACTAATCATGACTAACCTCCATGCCAAATATGAAGACTGTAGGTCAAAGGAATTCTTAAGTTATTGGGCGGACAAGCTTTTTGAAGTCAAGGCCCCTGTGACCTTGACCTTTGACCTAGTGACCTCAAAATCAATAGGGGTCATCTACTAATCATGACTAACCTCCATGCCAAATATGAAGACTGTAGGTCAAAGGAATCTTAAGTTATTGGGCGGACAAGCTTTTTGAAGTCAAGGCCCCTGTGACCTTGACCTTTGACCTAGTGACCGTCAAAATCAATAGGGGTCATCTACTAATCATGACTAACCTCCATGCCAAATATGAAGACTGTAGGTCAAAGGAATCTTAAGTTATTGGGCGGACAAGCTTTTTGAAGTCAAGGCCCCTGTGACCTTGACCTTTGACCTAGTGACCTCAAAATCAATAGGGGTCATCTACTAATCATGACTAACCTCCATGCCAAATATGAAGACTAAGGGTCAAAGGAATCTTAAGTTATTGGGCGGACAAGAAAAAACCGATGGACAGCCGGACGGCCGGACAAGCTTATTCCAGTATACCCCCCTTACAACTTTGTTGTGCGGGGGTATAATAATAATGGAATATGGTAGAATATATATTGCGGATCGGAATATCCAAGATGAACCGCATTATATGACATAAATTATCAATATGGAGTGGGAAAAACAAACATCAGAATTTGCACCATCATATATAAATGACAAGTTAATACAGCTGTTTGAGCAAATGATAGATCAAAATAAACATTTTGAGAAATATTACATTTATTTCAAGATTGCTTTAAGCTTCTTTGGTAACTTCAGAAAATAATGACTAAATGAAGGCGTAGAGAAGCTATCCGAGTTGATACAAGAAAGACACCATATCTTATCTTTTCTTGAGACATATAGAAATTAAATGGATCATGTTAAAGATCCTGTAACACAAATTTTTTATGGTTTTATATCATAAATATGATGCTTAAATTAAGATTTTTCAATTTTGTAAATTCCAAAAGCTTTATTTATAAAGATATCACCAAATTTAACATTTCATGTAAACAAAAGGAGGTAATAAAGAATCTATTTTCTATAAAGTCTTTCTATAAAGTCTAAGTCGAATTTTTCAATAAGAAATGAATGCATATATTTTAATGATTACATAAAATATTTGCAGCACATATTTTACATATTCTTCGATGTTTGAAAATTGTTTCATAAGCATAATTATATACATATTACTTTCACTCAAGTGTGGTATACAACCTCAATTACAACATACAGGAACTTTAAGAACTTCAATTAAGAACATGATCTATCATGGACAGAATTAAATGCAATGGGAGCTTAAGTTAAGGATTTGTGATTTATTCCATTTCGTAGTTTTTCAAGAGTGATGTTAAAATCTTTTTATATGAGTCTTAATAACTGTATAAAAAACTATGAATCAAAATAATCACATTTTGAATTACAATGTAGTTCTTTAATATTGCTTTCAGCTTCTTCGGTAACTCCAGAAAATATTGACTTAATGAAGGCGTAGAGAAGCTATGGAGAATGCTATAATACTAAAAACATAATTATATAAACATATTGATTTATAAAATGTTCATTTCAAATAAGTTTAAGATTATTGTAGTTTATTTTTTTTATTTTTTAAGTACTCAATGAGAGGTAGTACTGGAAATAAAATACCACAATTTCTACTATGTTATTTTGAAACAGTGAATCATATTATGAAATTGATCACTGCTATATGAAATGATTAGTCGTATGAAATTCCTTACAGTGAGTTATATGAAACTCATAAAATCATATGAAACACATTCTAGTTATATGGAACTGATTCCAGTTATATGAAACTCATTACAGTTTTATGAAACTCATTAGTCCTGTAAATTTCATTACACTTATATGAAATTAATTACAAAATAGTATGAAACTTAGTAGTTATATGAAACTCATAGTTATATGAAACTCATTACATAGCTGTATGAAACTCATAACAAAGCTGTATGAAATTCATTACACAGTTATATGAACCTCATTTTACAGTTATATGAAATTCATTTCAGTTATATGAACAACTATGAATCAAAACAAACATTTTGACAGATTATAGTGTTATTCAAATTTGATTTTTGCTTCTTCGGTAACTCCAGAAAATCAAGACTTAATGGAGGCGTAGAGAAGCAATTATTGAATTGAGCCTCTAGTTCAAGCCTTGTACATACTACATACATCTACCCTTCACAAATTTTTTTTCCCACCTAAATTTTGAATATATATGTACTTAACCCTTTCACTGCCATAGGGACGGCATATGCCGTCCCTATTATTTTCTGCGTATTTGCCATATGGACGGCTTTTGCCGTTTCTATAATAATAATAATAATTATTACAATAATAATATTTATAATAATAGTAAATATATAGATAATTATACCATCGACAATAATTATTATATACTAGCAGATTTGGAACATTATTATAATACTAACAAAATTATTATAATACTAATAACAAATAATAATAACAAGATATGTTTGTAAAACATGTATGCCCCCTATCAGCAGCCAATTATTCATGTGATAAGGTAATTATGCATGACTTCTGACCCAGTGATCAAACAATTACTAAGGGTTATCAAGTATCTACTGGTCATGACCTTGACCTTTGACCCCTTGACCAAAAAACTCAATAGGGGTCATCTGCTGGTCAAGACCAATCATCATACAAAGTTTGAAGTTCATAGGCCTAAGCGTTTTAAGTTAATTGATCAGAAACCGTTTTTACCTACAAGGTCAATGTGACCTTGACCTTTGACCCCTTGACCCCCCAAATCAATAGGGGTCATTTGCTGGTCATGACTAATCACCATGCCAAGTTTGAAGTTCCTAGGCCTAAGGGTTCTTTTATTATTGATCCGAAACCGTTTTAACATACAAGGTCAATGTGACCTTGACCTTTGACCCCAAAATCAATAGGGATCATCTGCTGGTCATGAAAAATCACCATACCAAGTTTGAAGTTCCTAGGCCTAAGCGTTCTTAAGTTATTGATCAGAAACCGTTTTACTTACAAGGTCAATGTGACCTTGACCTATGACCCTTGACCAAAAACTCAATAGGGGTCATCTGCTGGTCACCACCAATCATCATACAAAGTTTGAAGTTCCTAGGCCTCAGCGTTTTTAGTTAATTGATCGGAAACCTTTTTACCTACAAGGTCAATGTTACATGACCTTTGACCCCTTGACCCACAAAACAATAGGTCATCTGCTGGTCATGACCAATCACCATACCAAGTTTGAAGTTCCTAGGCCTAAGGGTTCTTTAGTTATTGATCGGAAAGCATTTTTACCTACAAGGTCAATGTGACCTTGCCCTTTGACCCCTTAAACCCAAAATCAATAGGGGTCATCTGCTGGTCATGACCAATCACCATACCAAGTTTGAAGTTCCTAGGCCTAAGGGTTCTTTAGTTATTGATCGGAAACTGTTTTTATCTAAGAGGTCAATGTGACCTTGACCTCTGACCACTTGACCCCAAAATCAATAGGGGTCATCTACTGATCATGACCAATCACCATACCAAGTTTGAAGTTCCTAGGCCTAAGGGTTCTTTAGTTATTGATCGGAAACTGTTTTTACCTAAGAGGTCAATGTGACCTTGACCTTTGACCCCTTGACCCCAAAATCAATAAGGGTCATCTACTGATCATGACCAATCACCATATCAAGTTTGAAGTCCCTAGGCCTAAGGGTTCTTTCGTTATTGATCGGAAACCGTTTTAACCTACAAGGTCAATGTGACCTTGACCTTTGACCCCTTAACCCCAAAATCAATAGGGGTCATCTGCTGGTCATAACCAATCACCATACCAAGTTTGAAGTTCCTAGGCCTAAGGGTTCTTTTGTTATTGATCGGAAACCGTTTTTACCCAAGAGGTCAATGTGACCTTGACCTTTGACCCGGGTCATCTACTGATCATGACCAATCACCATACCAAGTTTGAAGTTCCTAGGCCTTAAGGTTCTTTACTTATTGATCGGAAACCGTTTTTGCTTACAAGGTCAATGTGACCTTGACCTTTGACCCCTTGACACCAAAAACAATAGGGGTCATCTACTGATCATGACCAATCACCATACCAAGTTTGAAGTTCCTAGGCCTTAAGGTTCTTTAGTTATTGATCGGAAACCGTTCTTGCTTACAAGGTCAATGTGACCTTGACCTTTGACCCCTTGACCCCAAAATCATTAGGGGTCATCTACTTGTCATGACCAATCACCATACCAAGTTTGAAGTTCCAAGGCCTAAGGGTTCTTTAGTTATCACTCGGAAACCATTTGGTCTACGGACCGACGGACCGACAAGTGCAAAGCAATATACCCCCTTTTCTTCGAAATGGGGGCATAATTATATTAATTAATAATATAGTAATTTCTTAGAAAACCTTCTGGCAAATAGATGATCAATAAATAAATAACCCTCTGGCAGCGAAAGGGTTAAGCAAGTGAAAGATCGAACAAACATATAACTTTTAATACATATCCAGAAAACATAAAACATCACTTACGCTAACAATTTTTGCAATTTTGATAAACTAGACTTCATAATTATAATTTTTTGTAAATATTCACCTGCATAAAGAAACCGGACACCAGAGCTTTACGTATATTCAGGTAGTAATCGCGACTGGTGAACTCTGTACTGCTTCTCTTCAAGTTGAACCGGTCCATGATCCTCGCCAACTGTTGACGTACATTGTCCGCACTCTTCAATGATCGGAAGTTTATAAAGTTGTCATAACACCACTGCGGATCTTCTTGGTCTGTAAATAGATATACAAAATTGCAGTGACATCGTGTACAACCAAATCTAAATGTTAAATAAGAGATGGGTTGCGGGAATAGAAGGTTATGGTATTACATCACAATATCATAAATGTCATAAATTTGGTTCTTTCCCGATTTACTTAAGCAGACATTGGGCGCCTCTTCATACAGACAACAAATTTTCACTTGGGTTATTCAGAAACCGTGAATCACTGGAAAAAAACACTTCACAGTTGTATACAGTATTTCAGACTAGATTTCAGGCACAGCGAGCAAAGGAATAGAACCACCAACCTAATGCCAGTTACCCCGATAGTCTTTTCAAATTAAAGAATTGTAGCAAGTAAATATGACATACAGCACAAGGTACTGTCTATATCATGTGCAAAAATCTTGTACTAATCACTTTTACATGTTAAACACATTTCTAAAAGGTTTACCCTATATAAACATGCCTCAGAAGGAATAAAAAAACTAGAGGATGCTTTTGTAAAAAAGCGCATGTCTCCCCCACTGCTGAGAATAACTGAGAATGGAAACAGGAATGGAAATGGAGATAAAAGAACAGAGTATATAAAACCAGACAACTGATATATCACTGATATATCAATAATAGTTAAATGTCCTCACTGATAAGAACTCTAGTTATCATCCGGAAATGAGAAAATGACCAATGGTCACTGTGACCTTAACCTTTGACCTACTGACCCATAAACAAGAGGGATCATCTGCTCAATAAGACCAATCATCCTATGAAGTTTGAGGGTTGTAGGTCTAAAGGAACTCTAGTTATCATCCGGAAAGGAGAAATTAACCAACGGTCGCTGTGACCTTGACCTTTGACCTACTGACCATTAAAACAATAGGGATCATTTGATTAATAAGACCAATCATCCTATGAAGTTTGAGGGTTGTAGGTCAAAAGGAACTCTAGTTATCATCCGGAAATGAGGAAATTGACCAACGGTCACTGTGACCTTGACCTTTGACGTACTGACCCAAAAACAATAGGGATCATCTGCTCTATAAGACCAATCATCCTATGAAGTTTTGAGGGCTGTAGGTCAAAAGGAACTCTAGTTATCATCCGGAAACGAGAAATTGACCAACGGTCACTGTGACCTTGACCTTTGAACTACTGACCCCAAAAACAATAGGGATCATCTGCTCAATAAGACCAATCATCCTATGAAGTTTGAGGTCTGTAGGTCTAAAGGAACTCTAGTTATCATCCGGAAACGAGAAATTGACCAACGGTCAGTGTGACCTTGACCTTTGACCTACTGACCCCAAAAACAATAGGGATCATCAGCTCTATAAGACCAATCATCCTATGAAGTTTGAGAGCTGTAGGTCAAAAGGAACTCTAGTTATCATCCGGAAACGAGAAATTGACCAACGGTCAGTGTGACCTTGACCTTTGACCTACTGACCCCAAAAACAATAGGGATCATCAGCTCTATAAGACCAATCATCCTATGAAGTTTGAGAGCTGTAGGTCAAAAGGAACTCTAGTTATCGTCCGGAAACGAAGAATGGACGGACGGACTGACGGACGGACGGACTGACGGACGGACTGACGGACGGACAGGGCAAAAACAATATGTCTCCCCCCGAGGTGGGGGAGACATAATTAAGTTTTTTGGCTAAACAGTTATTTTAATTAATGATAAATTACTGTAATTCACATCATTTTTGAGTTCTACACCTTGAAGCTATAAACTTGTATGTTTATTTCATCACAATTTAGTACAACATGCTAAAATTGGAAATTATATTAATAGATACTTTAACTTACTCTGTTTGAAGGCGTGGTAAACGTTAAGCAGTGTCAGATGATCACCGTCTATGTGGGCAAATCTCATCTTGCATTCATCAGCTGCCTTCCGTAGCTCCGTAGGACGCACAAAACACTGCGGGACTAAGAAGTGTTGGGTCGGGGCCCAAATGGACCCATTCCCCTCTCCATTAGATCTCAAATGTATATGAAAACTAAAAAGAGCTAATCTATCAGACAGTGAACTTGGTGGTGCCCTAACCTATCCTAAATCACTTGTAAAAATCATCAACTAACTTAACATCTAAAATTGTTCACGAAAATAACTTAAAGCCCACCAGTCACTGTCTGAACTATCTTTTCGCAAGTTTTTTAACCAAAATAATTCAAGTTCATAATCAACTTGAAATTTCACAATGAAGCAATAATAAATGATTATTTTATCACCAATTGTATCAGTGTAACCATTACGAGTATATTTCAGAATATCACACGGATAAAAATATGATCCAGACACACATAAAATGAGATTATACCTGATAACATAGCAGTTATAGAGAGGATCTCGTTCGAGCAGTTAAAGTCTGTACTAGCTATGACCATCTTAGCCTGCTGTGGATCAAGAGGGAACTCGGCCATCATAGACCCCAATTCCGTCAAGTCACCATTGTCATCGAGTGCTGCCAAATAGTTCAGCAACTCCAGAGCTCTCATCAGGGTTTCCGGAGCTGTAAAAAATAAACATGATATTCAATAAAAACATGCGCAGCTAAGGTCATTATGTACTTTAATTTTAGAATAAAGCTGTATAAATCTCTATATCATATAAGAAGTATAGCTAACCTGGGGGATCCATGAAATCAAAATGCACAAGATCGTCAATTCCTAATTTCTTCAACTGTAATACAACAGAACCAAGATTTGATCTCAATATTTCGGGATATGTGTTTTCTTGCATCTCTTGCTTAAACGCTTTTTCTGTATAAAGTCTAAAACATTTTCCTGGTTTTGTTCTCCCGGCTCGACCTGCCCTCTGCTGTGCACTCGCCTTACTAATGGCAGTCACCAATAATGACTCAACTCGAATTCTAGGGTTGTACACCTAAAAATAGATATAAATCTGAATGAATTTTCCTGAATCATGAAAGCAAGATGGCCATGATGGCCCTTATATCTCTAATCTGATAATTGAGGCTCTAAATTAGTATTGTTAGCAATGAATGAAAGACTGATATAATGCAATACCCTTAAACTGAAATCATAACATAGACGCACTGACTGACAACAGGCAATTTTTTTTTATCACAAAAGATAACCTTGAGCACTTTGTGCTCAGGTGAGCTAAAAAAAAAACAACCCGGAATTGGCACCATACAATAAAATATTATTATCAAGCTGTTTGTCATTTTTTCAGACCTTTTGAGTACGATTTCACATCAAACTTTACTAGTTTACCTTCTGAAAAGTAAACAATGTCAGAAATATGTCCATAGCAATGCAACAATTATGGTTCACATCACTTCTACTGAAGTCTATTTTTAATATAGGCAACCTGAAATTCCAGCCAATGATATAAATCATACTGGTAACCAAAGATTGCCTTCAAAAACCTAATATGACTAAAGACGTTTTCATCTAGTCTAAAAGTGGATAGGTCTCCAAGGGTCATATTTTTCCAATAGTGTTTTTAAATATTGATAAAAACAATAGAAATGTATCATTTGGATTTTCTTAAAAAAAATGATTAAGTTCTAACTGCTTGATTATCTTATCATTACTATGTGAACATGTTCCATTGGCCCAGTATAAATCTAAATTAAGTTTTTTTGTGGGGATTGATTACTTGGCAAATATGATATCTTAAGCTTATAAAATTGAGATTTTTTCCAGTAAACATTTGGAAAAAAATGTATGTATGTATGATTGGGAAAGGATTAACCCAATTAAATAAGGGAAAAAGTGCTGAATTAAGGGGAATATTACACTACCACTTCACTCATATCACACAATCTTTGTATGAGTAAGATTTTTAATGTCAGAAATAACAAATGTCAGAAATATGTCCATAGCAATGCAACACTAAAATCACATCACTTCTACTGAAGTCTATTTTTAATATTGGCAATCTGAAATTCCAGCCAATGAAATAAATCATACTGGTAACCAAAGATTGCCTTTAAAATAACTAAAGATATTTCAATCTATTTTTCATCCTTTAAACTATAAAATACAAGTGCAGTAAATGAATTTAAGATTTTGAAATTACTAGCTGTAATTCCAGATTTGAATTTATTCTACTATACATTTTACTAAATTTTCTTAAAATTTTCACTGGCTATGGGCCACCCAGCCAGTGCTAAATTCGATGACTGCAAGTGGCATGGAAAAGCAAGAACTCAAAATTGATTAAATGACCAAATATTTTCTATTATGTAAATTATGGTCCTTAAAAAGTTGTTCAAACCTAATTAATTTGCAACCTTATTAATAACTTTATTTTCATCTTGTCATTTGAGAATGAACAAATGTCAGAAATATGTCCATAGCAATGCAACGCTAAAATCACATCACTTAACTCAAAATTGATTAAATGACCAAATATTTTCAACTATGTAAATAATTGTCCTTGAAAAGTTGTTCAAACAGTTTGCAAACTAATCAATAACCTTATTTTTCATTTAGTTAATGAACAAATGTCAGAAATATGTCCATAGCAATGCAACATTAAAATTACATCACTTCTACTGAAGTCTATTTTCAATATTGGCAATCTGAAATTCCAGGAAATGAAATAAATCATACTGGTAACCAAAAGACTGCCTTCAAAAATTTAAAATGACGGGGGATGTTATGATCTAGTCTTTAACATTTATATTCATAGTAATTAGTAACTATGGCCTCAAATAGCAAAAGCTTAAAATTCAATATATTTATCAATTATTTGATGAAAGCAATATCCAAAGCATTTTAAATCATTTTTCAAACAGCTTACAATAAAATAAAAATATATTGTCAAATACATGCAACTTAAGTTAATGAACAAATGTCAGAAATATGTCCATAGCAATGCAACATTGTTATCACATCACTTCTACTGAAGTCTATTTTCAATATTGGCAATCTGAAATTCCAGTCAATGAACAAAATCATACTGGTAACCAAAGATTGCCTTACAAGAAGATCTGTGACTGAATAATAATGTTTTTATCTAGTTCTTAACATATTCCTATTAAATATTGTGGTATCACATCATAAATGCTAAAATTTATTTCATTATGAAAAATGATCAAATTTTCATGTTCCTAAGGTACTTAGATATTTTTTTTATTATTTTTTTTTAGGTAAAAGCTTACTATCAAATAAAATCAAAGCACAGAAGGCCCTGAATTTGTTTGGGTCTCAGAATGTCAGAAAGGTGAAGGTTGTGAGATTATAAAACAATTTGTTTTGTATAGTGTCACCAATGCTTTCCAGCGTTTTAATTGTAGTAGATTGGCTATAAGACTTATTGCAACACTGATATTCAATCCAATGTTTATTTGACTTAAACAATTGAAAAAAAATGAGTTGCCTTAACTGGGATTTGAACTCCAGACCTCTCGCTTCCTAAGCGAGCGCGCAAACCCCTCGGCCACGGTGAATTTATATGTTAACGGCCTGAAGAAAACCATATTATTATAAATTAGGGTTTGTAACGATGCTAACTGTTGATTAACACTTGTGTATATAATCATGACGCTTACTATAAGCATGTATATCTATAAAGAATAAAACAATATTAGAATCTTCGACCATTCGGGAATTATTTTGCTTGAAAATTGACCATATTTACGCAGTGATCTCCCTTGAATTTTTCGGCCTTAGTGTTACATATAAAGGGAAGTAACCGCTTCAAAAAAGCGGACTACTTTCGGCATTTGCAATTAACAGCATTAGTCTGAAATTTCGCTACCATTATTTGTTTGGTATGACGACCCAAACAAATATTGCCTCAGCACAGAACCCTGTCCGATATGCTAGAAATAATGCTCTACTTACTTTAACAACAATCAATGTCAGAAATATGTCCATAGCAATGCAACATTAAAATCACATCACTTCTACTCAAGTCTATTTTCAATATTGGCAATCAGAAATTCCTAATGTGATAAAAATGTCACACTGGCAACCAAAGACAGCCTTAAAACATCTATCATAACTGGATCAAATCACTTGGGCAGATGCGACAAAAAAAACAACAATGAAAATCTTCACTAGGAAAACTCAATATTTCAAGGACAAAACTATAAATATTGTATATATTGACAGCTTGGTAAGAAAGGGTTGTAACTCCATCTTTTTTTTTTTAATATGAGTTACAACCCTTCTACAATAATGCCTTACCTTTTGTTTTGCAAATCCCGGATCAATCACAAACACTACTCCATCAATGGTCAGCGAGGTCTCAGCAATGTTAGTGGAGACAACAACTTTCCTACCAATGGCTCCATTTGGTTTGTTTGGCGGTGGAGGTTCGAAGATTCTTTGCTGTAGATTTGGTGGTAAGGTGGAGTATAAGGGGATACATTTCATGTCTCCTACATCTGGTCCCAGATTGTCTACTTCACGTTGTATTCTCTTACAAGCTTCATCAATCTCCTGCACAAATCAAATGAAATATTTGTCTTTATTCTTACCCTAATTTTGTAAACTATAGATGATTATTGTAATACTTCATAAATTATCTTATAGATTGATTAAGGTACTAGTTTTGTACTATTATTTACAGGAAAATATGCCTTTTTGAATGATGTACTCCTCAGTATTTTTTTCACAATATCCTACCACTTGTTGATGAATTTTCTTGATAGGTTGTACAAGATTTAAACAAGGGTGCCATAGTCACAAAATACGCCCATTTACGAAAGCTTTAGATGGAGATGGGGGCATTATGGATAAGTGTTATCTAGCAAGCAAGTTTTTATTCTTGGCACTGTGTTGTTAAATGAACCTTTCAAAACAAATCAGTAGGGAAGATATTGCACAGGATGTGTGACCTTGACCTTGGTCGCAGGGACCTGAATTTTATGCACGGCACTCAGCCTCACAATGATGAACATTTGTTGCCAAATTATATTGAAATCCTCTATGCATGTAGAAGTTTTGCTCCAGACAAGCGTTTTTCTATGAGCTCTAAACTGTGACCTTCACCTTTGACCTAGAGACTTGGTTCATGTGCAGGGCAATATGTCTCATGGTGGTGAACAATTCTATAAATTCACATTAAAATTCCTCCATGCATGTAGAAAATATGCTCCGGACAACATCTGGATATTTAATTATCTCCAGTGACCTTGACCTTGCAAATATTAACCTAAATTAAATGTGTCACACCTGTAGTCATGATAGTTACCATATGTGCTTCACAATCCATCAATAAATAATGACTAAATGGTCCCTATACACATCTTCATATTTTTATCTGAACTTTGACCTCTATGTGTAACCTGACTTTGGTCGCAGGGATCTGAATTTTGCGTGCGACACTCAGCCTCACAATGGTGAACATTTGTGCCAAGTTATATTGAAAATCCCCCTATGAATGTAGAAGTTTTGCTCCGGACAAGCGTTTTTCAATGAGCTCTAAGTGTGACCTTGACCTTTGACCTGGAGAACCTGGATCATGCATGGAGCAATACATATCATGGTGGTGAACATTTCCATAAAGTATTATAAAAATTCTTCCATACATGTAGGAGATATGCTCCAGACAAAATCTGGATATTTCACCATCTTTAGTGACCTTGACCTTGCATATAATGACCTAAAGTACATGTGTCACAGCCGTAGTCATGATAATAACCATTTGTGTTACAATCCCTCAATAAATGATCTTGACCTTTGACCTAGAGACCTAATTCTTGTGCGTGACATGGCTTCTCATAATGGTGAACATTTCTATGAAATTTCATTTAAATCCCTCCATGCGTGTAGGAGATATGCTCTGGACAAAATCTGGAAATTTCATCATCTTAGTGACCTTGACCTTGTATATATTGACCTAAATATATGTATCACAGCCATAGTCTTGATAATGACCATTTGTGTTACAATCCCTCAATAATGATGACTAAATTGGTCCATGAAACACCATCTTCATATTTTTATCTGAACTTTGACCTCTATGTGTGACCTTGACCTTGGCCGCAAGGACCTGAATCTTGCGCGCGACACTCCGCCTCACAATGGTGAACATTTGTGCCAAGTAATATTGAAATCCCTCTATACATGTGGAAGTTTTGCTCCGGACAAGCATTTTTCAATGAGCTCTAAGAGTGACCTTGACCTTTGACCTAGAGACCTGGTTCATGTGCGCGACACTGCTCCTCATAGTGGTGAATATTTCTATGAAGTTTCATTAAAATCCCTTCATACATGTAGGAGATATGCTCCGGACAAAATTGGACAACGGGCGTATAAAAATTAACGTATCTAACAAAACCATGTTTTCCTCTAATTTTTCATATTAATCATGGAAATAAAGAAAAAGGAAGACCATTATTCTGCTTAAATCATCAAATCACTTTAAACAACATATGTTTGTCATATTCACTGTGAAAGTTTGGTAAATATCCTTCAAGAAATGACAAGTCGGCACAAGAAAGGAATTGTTTACACCCAGGCGGGAGAATTTTAAAGAAGCTTACCTCTTGTCCTGTAAGAAAGAGAAGAATATCTCCCTCAATTTCTTCACACATGTGTATCTGTAGCACTGTTCTAATGGCCGCCTCTAAATAATCTCTCTCGGGCTCCGGCGTGTAGAAAATCTCCACAGGATGCGTTCTTCCAGGTACACTCATCAATGGTGCATTGTCAAAATAATTCTGAAAGTAAAACATTAACCTTTATTTACAGCATGACCCGTCTTTCAAAGGTGTTCTTTAACAAAGGTTTAACTGTATCTATATAATGCGATGTTCCAACAATTGTTTAATAATATGGTGTAATGTTCTTACTGTGAATTTTTTAAACAAGCATATAAAAGCTGGTAAATGTTCAAAAGAAACAATTCACCCTAGCAGTGTCTATTCTAGGATTTGAAAAACGGGGGATTTTTTTTCGAAAAGTCAGAATTTATTACATTTGTAGATTTTTTTCCCTTCCTCTGTAAAATTTTCCCCCTGCCTCTGGAAAAATAGGGGGGAATTCTTCAAAAATAGGGATGAATCCCCCCATTCCCCCCCCCCCCGTCCTAGAATAGACACTGCCCTAGTCAATAAAGAAAATATCATATAGACATTCAATTTAATTTTTGAAGGAGAAAGAATCATGCCTACACTGAAAAGCATTACCTGAAATTTACCAGCGTCCAATGTAGCACTCATAATGATAATTTTGAGATCGTGTCTCTGTTTCGCCACTTCCTTCAATAGACCCATCAGAATATCTGTAGCCAGTGAACGTTCGTGAGCCTCATCAATTATGACAACACCGTAGTTCTCAAGAAGTGGATCAGACATAGCTTCTCTTAGCAACATACCGTCAGTCATGTATCTGTACAACACAAAAGTTTTACATTCTTGATAACTAACATCTTTTATCAACATAATTTTTATGTAAAATATTTCAATGAAACAGGTGCAGTAACTGAAAACTTTTTCAATGAAGTCAAAGAGATTTTTTATGATTATCTTATTTGAAGACTTCCCTTGAAGATACACTATGCTAAAATTTGATATTTGAAAATATTACAAACTGCTACACTGTCTTTTTGTAAATATTATATAAAACAAACATGTTTTGACTTCACACAAAGTAGATATGTTTTGCTTTAAGAGAGGACCAGCTTTTCTTGACCCGTAATAAGAAACGTAGCTTCCCATACATAGTGTGTATGTTCTTTTATTCAGTAAGAATTTGCTAGACTTCAAAAAATTTCTGCAAAGAAAATATTTTACTCAAAGATGAGCATAGTATATCTTTAAAATGCTAGTGAAAATTGCTGAATTTCAAACATTTTTTTCTTTTCTAACAAAACATAGTTTTACTTGAGAATGGTTTTTGATGATGTGCAGTCTTCAAATCTGATGCTGTAACCAACTTCCTGTCCGAGACCGACGTCCATTTCCTCGGATACACGCTGTGCAACAGACATTGCAGCTACCCTACGGGGTTGTGTGCATGCCACGCCCTTCTTGTTATATCGTAACCGCACCCAATCTAGACACCATTGGGGAATCTGAAAAACAAAATTTTTAATCCACTGTAAAAAATCTATTCAGTTGCAAAGAAACTAAGAAATAGTATATCCCAAGCAGAGATTTTATCGCTTAATTAAATAACTGTTTAGACTTTGCATGCGAAGAATCATGAGCATGAGGAGAATCTTATGCCCATTTCAAAGCATAATCAATAGCATCATGGTTTTGCCATTTGCAGTGAAACTTCTCATGCTGTATCAAGACAAAGTTTGCTGTAACCATGCAAAATGTACTTTTTAATGTAGGATGACGTTCAGTTTTCATTTGCTAAACTATTTAATGTAGGATGATGTTAGGTTCTGATTAAGTATGAGAAATTTACTGGTTCTAGTCTTCCCTTATACCAATTAAACAGATATTGTTGTCTGATACTATCACACATGGGACAAATAAAAAAGGCATGGTATTCATTTTCAATAAACTAAACAGTTACTATTAATAAAACAGTATGGACATATTCTATCTGATCTCTCAATACCATAATGGCGCCCAATTTCTTTTAACCTATAAAATTTTGAACATCGAAAAACCAAATATTTCCTAAAAGGAAATTTTGCATTTCCTATTTAAAAGAAACATTAATAAAAAATAGATGTCGTCAGACCAACTTTGTTCTAAACAGTTGGCAATACGTTGTTTAAAAGAAGATATAAACATTTAACTAGAAATGTGTCCATAGGACACGGGTGCCCCCACCGCGCCACTGTTCTGTCAATCTTTTTACTAAGTCAAGGGAAATAACTCTACAAATACTGGATAAATCCACAAGCGAAACCCCAGGTGCAAATCTAAATATGCTGAGCAATCTGCCCGTAAGGTTTAATGAATATGTCAAATCCTTTTTGAGTAACTTGCGACACAAGTTGAAAATTGCAAAAATTTTCTAAGTCAAGGGCAATAGCTCTAAAAATACTAAATAAACCCAGACGAAAATACCTGGTGCACAACTGCACATGCTGATCAACATTCCTATAAAGTTTTCATGACTCTAGGTCAAATACTTTTTGAGTTACGTGCGACACATGTTGAAAATTGCAAAATTTTTACTAAGTAAAGGGCAATAACTCAAAAAATACAAAAAACATCCAGACGAAAATACCCAGGTGCACAACTACACATGCTGATCAACATTCCTGTAAAGTTTCATGACTCTAAGTCAAATACTTTTTGAGTTACGTGCCACACAAGTTGAAAATTGCAAAATTTTACTAAGTCAAGGGCAATAACTCTGAAAATACTAATAATATCCACACAAAAATACCCAGGTGCACAACTACACATGCTGATCAACATTCCTGTAAAGTTTCATGACTCTAGGTCAAATACTTTTTTTGAGTTACATGCGACACAAGTTGAAAATTGCAAAATTTTACTAAGTCAAGGTAATAACTCTGAAAATACTAAAAATATCCACACAAAAATACCCAGGTGCACAACTACATATGCTGATCAACATTCCGGTTAAGTTTCATGACTCTAGGTCAAATACTTTTTGAGTTACATGCGACACAAGTTGAAAATTGCAAAATTTTACTAAGTCAAGGGCAATAACTCTGAAAATACTAAAAATATCCAGACGAAAATACCCAGGTGCACAACTTCACATGCTGATCAACATTCCTGTAAAGTTTCATGACTCTAGGTCAAATACTTTTTGAGTTACGTGCGACACAAAAGTGAACGGACGGACGGACGGAAGGACGGACGGACAGACAGACGGACAAGGGTAAATCTAAATGCCCGCCACTAACGTGGGGGCACAAAAATCTCCCATATCTTGACTTATCCAAACATAACCATATCCGTATTTGCATAAAAGTTCGCATACATGTGTAACCCAGTTTTTTCTTCCAAAATTATCTTGCAACTTTAACTTTAATAAGAAATGCCTGTGTTAACTTGGCAACAGCAAAGCTTGAAAAGTCAAATCAGGAGTAAGATTTACCTGTGTAGTTTTTCCAGACCCTGTCTCTCCGACAAGTACTAGCGTCTGATGTTTATTTAGCACCTCTACAAACTTTTCTTTGTACTCCCATACCGGCAATGTCTTCCTTTTAGCAAGAAGCTGTAAGTAACGTGGTGTGTGTGGTAACCCTGAAATAAACAATCGCTCTCAAATAAAATACTACAGGATGAGTTGCTCCATGCACTTTGAGAAATACTGTTTTACCTTAAGTTATAAATCTTAAATAAAACTTGCTTTATATGCAGACTTAATTGAAATTTACAGAGATCTATTAACAAATAAACTAGAGCAACTTGTATGCATGCTTGATCAATCCCAGTGCTTGTTTGTAACACAAGGTCAGTTATAATCATTCTGGACTTTAATGCATATAACATACCTGTGAATGGATTGATCTGTAGTTGTGGTTTGGGAATGTTGAACTGTTCAAATATTGATTTATGTTTTTCATCTTTGGAATCAGTGCGGTGTGGTGACCGTGATCTTTCCCTCTTCTTGTCTCGGTCATCATCTCTATAATAATAACATAATTTACTTGGTTAACAAATCCGATTTTGACTAACTTGTCAGTTTTTAAGTGAAGCCAAAACACAATCGCATTTGTTATCTTGACTGCATGATATTTATAGTGAGCTTTTCGGCAACGCCAGTACCTGCTAGGTGATGGTTTTAAAAACTTTTGTCCGAAGTACCATATTGACACATCGCAACTTTCCGCTTTACAAGAGAACGATAAAAGCCGATGTACTCTGATTGAAAACGGAAGCATAAACTGGTGTCCTGCACACTTATATGGGAACCATAACAGAAAGGAGGAACCAGAATAAACGGAAGCAGTGTATAAAATACCGAATGACAATTTTAAAACGAAAAATGTAAAATAAAAATGAACAACTATTATACAAAAAGAAAATCAAGCTCGCTTTGATGCTTTGCCTTTTTCATATTATAGTATTTTCATGTAAATTTCCACTTGTCCATACAGGCTTTGGGTCAACCTGGGGCAACTTCCTGTGTGTGTGTTTTTGTTGTTGTTTTCGTGGGGTTTTTTTGTTTGTTTTTTCAGAAATAATTGGCTTACAGACACTTCACCCCCCAGACACTTCACCCTAGGCCCTTTTTTGCAGACACTTCACCCCTCATTTTAAGAAAATTGATTGAGGCACTTCACCCCTCATTTTTTTTTATTTTGTATTTAACAATTATTTATGTAGACTATGTTAAATACATTCAATAGTGATCGAGTATGTTCAGGGCTCCAGATAAGATGCGTATACGCGTAAATTACGCATGGAAATAACACGTTTACGCATTCAAAACAAAATTTAAGCGTATGAAAACGCACACAAAATTCAGGTTACGCATTGAGCAACATTTCTTTCGCGTAAACGTAACCGAAAGTAAACTTGGCGATTATTTCGTCTGAACGCTTTGCAAGCGTCTACCGGTAACTTCCTGTAGTTCCAACCATCATCGGTTGTTATCGTATGTATAGTATGGTGGTGGAATCAACTTCGTAACTATGAATGCTTTGCAATTGTGAAGGTTATAATTAATGAAGTAGTTAGCGCTGCCACGTATGAGCAACAAAAACACTCCACAGGTTCAGATAAAACGTATGCTGTTTGGAAATGCAAGATTATAAGAAATGACTTTGACATATCTTTTATTACAAGTATAATAATACAATAAACATGGAAGCATATTAAATGTTTTACTCTTTTACAAACATTTTAAGGAGTAAAAATACTCCTGCCAAATTTCAGATTTCAAGTTTTACTCATTCACAAAAAAATCAATGAGTAAATACTCAATGTCCTAAAAAATTATCTGGAGCCCTGTATGTTTATTGTTTTAACCCATTGTCTAATAAATTTTGAGTTGATTGAATTCTTGAAGTTTTGTTACTTAGTTTGTTTTCAGTTTGATCCTTACCATATAATAATCATTGAGTTACGTTCATTTGGTGATGGTTTGTGCTTTAACCTTGTGCTTAATTTACATAACTGGTGCTATTTATTTGTTTAATAAATGACATTATGAATGATCTTGATAATTGTGTCTGATAATGATGATAAATAATTTATATTTACTATATTTTATAAAGCAACCGATTCATTCATTCATATTCATTTATATTCATTTTATTTATTTATTCATTAAATTTATTTATTAAGAATAAATCTAATTTTCATACAATTATACCATTTTAATTCAATTTAATATCTAATCAATTGTGAGATAACAGTTGAATAAACAACTAATCAACATATTGAATAAACAAGGTGACATGCAATAAACACTTAATGGATGAAAGTGCTGTGATACAACCAATTTAGCCTAATTAATTTGGCGTGAACGGTTTGACCCATTTTACAGACTTTTTTTTTCTTACTGTCAAACCGTTACGCCTAATTTTAACAGTCATTTTTACGCACGGAAAATCTACCGGTAACACTATCGATAGTTTGGACTGATTTTTACTGCTTAAACCTGAAAGTAACTTCAATTACCTCTAAAGATCAATAGAATATAAATTTTAGTACTAACTTCTCCTAGAAAAAATAGTAGATTGAACCTGTCTGAACGCATACATGCGATTTATTTCAAATTTGTACTGTCTACTCTATCTTAGGCGACATGTTATGACGTCATCGTAAAAAAATCGATTCCGTGAAAGCTGGTAGTAGCTACCAGTGTGTCTAGCCAGGGCCAAAAAACCCTTCTTTGTAGGGGCCGAATATAGGCTACTTCCCCAACCAAACTAGCCTCTTTTTTTCCCCAGTTTGGTCCTCAAAATTCCCCAGTCTTTTGAAATTTCCCATAGAATTTAGAACAAAATTAAATGATGGTGTTGAATTAAGGATTTTGACTGCCTTATTTGTATTTCCCAGTGCTTTTTGCTTTTCTATTTTGAAGAACTTGTTAAAAGTTTGTGTTAAATTTAAGACCCCTTTTCCCAAAGTATGCCAAAATCACGCATATTTTCCCCAAGAAAAAGGCTGAGGCCCCTTCCCCAAAAATGGTGTTTTGGCACTGCTAGCAGGTAAGTGTGGGTTACGCATGAAGATTAAATTAAACGAAATATCGGGGGAAATAAATCTATTCATTATTTTTTAATAAATGTGTGCATTATTAAATACTATTGAAAAGTATCATTGTATTTAACCTAAAATGCAATGGTCGCAAATAGGCTCTGTACAAGTACTGTTGTTTAATATTTTTTTAAATATTTTAATACATATACTCAACATTTATCAATTGGTGGTTTGCCTTCTTGTTTACTGCTAATGACTGCCAAATGTCACTCTCGGATAAAATACTGACTTCATTTATACATGCATATTTATACAGGGCACTAGACACCTTTTGGGGACAGGTACCAATACCCTCAGGAAGGGGAATTTTGCGTCGTTTTAAGGCAAAATTTGAAATTTTATGTTATAATGTATTTAGTGTATTTTTTATCATATTTACTCATTACACTATTAATTTTCCTACCATTGGTTTCAATAGTTTGTAATTTTCCTACCATTGAAATCAATAGCTAGTATATTTTTTTAATTTAGACTAACAAATCAAACAAATTACTTTATGTTGAATTATTTTAGAATTTGGAGGGGATTTTTTTCTGTGATAGAGGAAAAATACATATGATTTTGAGAGGGGAATGGTACCCATATTCGGCCCCAAAAACGACCAAACGAGTGCCCTGTTATATGACAATTAAGAACGTAAAAGAAATATTGAAGGAAACTATTTGAAATACACTTCAAATTATTCAGTATTTGTACAAATAATATTTCAAGAGCTCTTTTTCACCGATTGCCGATATATAATACCATATTAAACCTATTGATAAAGTTAAATGTCTTCTTGACGTACTTTATTAATTTACTAAAAAGGAACTTTATTGTGATCCAGCCATATGCTGTGTAACTATAAAGGAAGGGTCACATATTTTAATTGAAATAAATTTTAAGTAGAGGATATTAAAAAAAAAGTCATTGAGAAGATCAGAGTTTTCAAATGAACAGATTAAGAGACTTATAAATGTATAAGGTGTATGTCTTGTTGTTTCATACTGTTTTGGTGACACTTTTGTTTGTGTCCCTTGTTGTTTTCTCGTCTATGGTAAGTTTCTTCCCTTTGCCCCTAGTTTTATTTCTTTATTTCGCCCCCTCCCCAGAATTTCCTATCCCCTTCTCCTGTGCCCGTTAACTTAGTGGTCCTGTTTCATACTGTTTTGGTGACACTTTTGTTTGTGTCCCTTGTTGTTTTTTCGTCTTTGGTAAGTATCTTCCCTTTGCCCCTAGTTTTATTTCTTTATTTCGCCCCCTCCCCGAATTTCTTATCCCCTTCCCTGTGATCGTTAACTTAGTGGTCCTATTAATCATTCATTTATTTATTTTTTTGATTTCCTTCTCAGTTACATTTTAGTGATAAGCCTGACCGTGCTCTCCCTTGCGCCCTTTCCCGTTTTAATTTAGGATCCTCCTGGGCTCCTTGCCAATGGTTCATGTTCCTGGGTCGTGTGGGGTTTGCGTTCATTAAACGCCGCCTTTCCTTGTTCATCTTGTTTATCATATTGTATACATGTATACCGAACCGTAACAAACAGATAATGATTACCAATACAAGGTTCGGCAAGCAAGCAAAGAAATGTAAAGAAACAGAAAAAACTTATCCACATTCATGTATCCACCCTCCAAAAAAACCACCAAAAACGCCTGAAACTGCAAAATAGAAACATAAATACACAGGAGTGCCAAAGACGGCTCTGGTAGGTTCAAGTGCTCCCTTTCACCGGTTTAAACAGAATTGATCACTTAAACATAATAATGTTGAAATTTTTAATCAACATCCACAGATGTGTACATAATACGGCGGTAATCATGGAACTTTCAATGTGACACATTCGAGGTGCCGTTCAACGGGAACTAGATAACATGGAATTTTTAATGGGTATCAGAGGTTTTGGTGCCTTTTGCGACAGTCGTTCCAACATTTCTCCCATCTGTCTTACATTGTTATGCTATTCAACATCTAAATAACGGTCACTAAATTTCCGCTTGCTGTGTTTTTATCATAAACCCCGTCAAATCTGTGCGAAAATTGTATTTTACTGAGGACTGTCTGAAATTCCATTTTATAGTTTGAAATTTTAAGATTTTTTTTTCAGAGTTTTAAAGTTATTTTTGGTTGTTTTGAACTTCTTCCCATACACAACCGTCCTCAATTTCTTTTAAAGATAATAAACTAGAAATTGATATGGAGTGTAATATAAATTGAAATTCTTTTTTGCTTCATCATGTATAGTATAATTATAATTCATTAAGATGTACCTACAATTACATTGTATTTTTGTATGTGGGAAATCATGGCAGGGTTATAAAATAAAAAGGTAGTTCAGAAATTTCACCTAATGATCACAGATGTTAAAAAGTCCAACTTAATAATATCTAATTTGACAATTTAAACGGACTTAAATGCAGTATGATCTGACATCGGACATCATAAACTATTTAATTTCTAAGTAAGGTTACAGACTTCCCGAAATACGTCGGTCCGACGGACATGTCCGATAAATTTTGATCAGGTCCGACAATTTTTTATTCCGGATCGGTCCGACTGTCCGGCTTTTATCCAAGCCACATTTATACAAAATGGCGTCGCTAAAGGTGCCAAACCTGGGAAAAACCGAAAATCTACGTCAGAAGAGTGCGCAGAACAGCAATAAAGGATGAAAAGAATAGACCTGAGACAAAATTTAATGAAAAATGGAAGCAGAACCATGAATCATTGGTGTATGACAGGGAGGAGATGAAAATGCGCTGTACAGACTGTGCCGATTTTTACGGCGAAAAAATAAAAGACAAAAAGTGTCTTAGAAATACAAACACAAGTTTTTCTTTGATTTTGATCAATTTTATTTGGTCCGACAGATTTTGTTTCGGTCCGACAGATTTTCTTGGTTTGTCAGACCGAATGTCTGACAGTTTTTTTCAACTTTCGGGAAGTCTGAGGTTATCATAATTTCCTTTACACATTCTCTTTTTAATGCTGAAATATTTGTGTGTGAATAAAAGAGTTATTCCTGCAATAATTCATATAAAAAACATAAACAAATTGTATAATAAAGCTTGGCGAATACAATCGATTGCCGCCGATACCTGTGTTACACCATGGATTTTACCAGCGTTTACAATTTTACCATGACACCGTTTTCCAATATGGCCGCTTTCAATAATTTTCAACAATTAAAAAAATTAAAGTGGAATATTTAGACTTCTATACGACTTTGAAGTATGATAATTTGGAACCTTGCATAAAAAACGATTCTCTTTCAGGTAATGTAGACCGTTTCTTTGAAACTTTTCTAGTTTTCGCTCCCAACAACTTCTAATTGGGAAGCGTCCGTGCATAAAAATGCAGTTCGTGGTTGGACTTGGAAAAAGACAGCGCCCGTCCAAAATTATCTCGGTGTCTGTTTGACAAGTCTAATTAGTTGGACTACAACCAATTAACCTAAATCAGCTTTAAACTTAGTAAAAATAAAGGTAATAATATATAAGCATTTTGTTGTTGACCAACTTGTTTTATTTACTTTAAAGAAAAAAATTGGATGAGGGGTGAAGTGTCTTATTGATTTTGGGGGGTGAAGTGTCTTAAGGGGTGAAGTGTCTTCAAAAATTGAGGGGTGAAGTGTCTGGGGGTGAGGTGTCTTGCTACCAAATAATTTATGTAAAAACAGTGACAAGTTGACAACAGGTCTAGCTATCCGTAAATCATAGACACGGGGGATTGCCCTATAAATTTATGTTGAGACTGGCAATCTAAATGTATTTCAATAAAATGCAAGATTTTTTTCTCTCGGACAGCATGGCATGCTCATGTCATGATGGTGAAAAAATATTTCGAATGGCCGAAATTTCTGCCACTTTAGTTCAAATAGTCGCCATGTTTTGTTGCCACAATATTGTCATACAGGGTGGAATGAAATATTCATATATGTTCAGCATTTAACCCACTACCTTCTCCTGCTGTACGAGTCACCGACGTCTATGCGATGCCGCTTCGACATTTTCCCCAAAGATGGCGTTACCTTATTCTAATAGTCCGGAGTGATGAGCTCGATTAAGGGTCTAAGAAAACTAAAAGTTTTCAGCTCTTCCTTAACACTTCCTTACCCCAAAACCGTTTCCTCCCCTGACGGTTCTCTGCCAAATTTGAAATATGCAGACAGTTCTCTCCCAACTTTTTTTAAGTTATCATTTTAGTTTTAATCATTTCTTAATGAAGATTATTAAAAAAATGAGTTTGATATGAAGCGCATTTTATGTTTTATGTTTACTATGAAAAGTGTTTTTAAATTTAATACTTTTTTTCAGGTATTTTAATCCCATCAACACCTCCATTGTGAGAGAGTAAGAATATTTGTAATTATGTAAAGGTCTAGTGGTATTCATTCATTTGTTAAATTGGGAATAAGGTGGTATAATAAGTATATGTTCTAGAAAATAAATAAGCGACAACTGGTATGAAATCACATTTCACAATTACTTTTATACAAAATTAAATAAGAACATGTAGTCACTAACATGAAACAATATATACCAAATAACTAATAAAAATACTTATTCATCAACACCTTTCCACAGATATTTTAATCTAATCAAGACCTTGATTCTTTAGAAATGAATTAATAAACACCTCAATTATCTCTGTCAGCTGACTTAAAGCATCCTTTCTTCGTTAAATTTAGCTATCAAAATTCATTAATAATTCATTCTAAAACAAAAACAAAACAAAAACAACAACAAAAAATAATCAATATCTAATGATTATTCTAATCAAGTAAATTTTTATTAATTATTTTCAATGACTAATCACCTTAAAAAGTATACATTAGATCAAATGAGAAAATCAGAACAATTATAGTAATTAATCATAAACTTACGAATCAATGCGCCCGGAGCACCAGAAAAATATAACATATATAACATCATTGAAGTAAAGTACGGAGCATCTATTTACAGTTTTTACAGCTGCCACACAGCACTTGACACCTGCTGATGTGAAGTGAACTTTGTTTTCACCGCTCTCGATGTACATGTTTTTAAGAAAATTAACATCTGGAACAGGAGAGATAACCTCGAAAACAACTCCTCCCAGATCAGCTATATTCATATTTTACGCATTTTATTTTATTGTCATTAATTGGTTAAGCTGCACTTCGGAAAACTAATACAAATTATAAATTAATAGGGCCTACGTTCTCGCGAAACATAGATAGATTCATATTTCGTGCATTTCGTTTTATTGCCATTTAAAAAGTTATTTGTCAATTAAAATATTTCTAACAAAACGAAATTAAACCAAGTTTTATTGTAAACCTTACATAACTATTAAAATATTCTATAAAAACTAATACAAATCATGAATACGATCTACATTCTCGCGAAACATTCCATGCATTTTATTTTATTGCAATTTAAAAAATTATTGCTCAGTTAAAAATATTGTTGGCTTAAAACTACAAACCCGTATGTCATTTTTTTTGTCATTTTTAGAAAATCGCATTTGAAAGTTTGAACTGTTATAACTTTTTTAATGATAAACCGTATAAAAATAAAAATTTCAGTGAATTTAGAAATCTGTCTGTTATACATATATACCAAATTTTATTTCTGTGCCTAAAATCTCAAATAATTTATTTCAATTTTTCATAATAAATAAGAAAACACATACATATTCTGTATTCTAAAACCCAATTCGGGAGATACTGGGTTGTTGGCAAAACATTCAGGTCATTTCTACACCATTAAAGCGACATACGGGGTTCTAAGTAAAACATTTGAAGCAAAATTGACTAAGTGTAATAATTTCGGCTAGAAACATAGCAACAATTCAAGTAAAAAATACCATTAACTTCTCCTACTGTGTAAAATCACAGGCACGATTATCGGACCTGGGAAGAAAAAATATAACCAGATTGATAAAAAAAACCTGTGTTCATCTTAAAAGTGTCAAAAAAAAAAATAAAAAAAAATTGTAAATAATGACCTTCTTTAAAAATATATACTATAAGTTAAGAGAAGGCCGGAAACTCCAGATTCGAGCCTACGAGCAAGGGATTCATTTCACGGGCCGTTGTGAAAACAATTGGCCTGACAATTAAAAAAAACTTTTATCACTACTTAGTACTAGTATTTCACGTTTGTATTAAGCTTCCAAATGAGACCGACCCAAGTCGTTCATGAAATATATATCAGGAAACGAGCGAATTCGTGCTAAAAATCCTTGGTAGACAGAATTGCGGCACAACGAAAAAAATTATAGTACTCATCGAGGCCGTCCGAAATGGTAATCATCCGAATAAATGTAGTATTTACATATCTATCTATTCAAGACATTTACAATATAGCTCAAAATAATGCTAGAGCTATAAAAACTAAATCATCAATATATGTATATTACTGTAAGGCAATATGCTGTAACTACATAAGTATATTAAACTCTCAATTTTGCCAAAAATCGAGTTACGGGGTTGTATAATTAACCCGACGATATATGTATTTCTAAGGAAACGAAACGAATTTAAATTTAATTATGCAATTAGTAACATATAGGCAAACATTCTGTGAAAACTATTTACAAATGATAAATTATACCAACGTGATAAAGTTATATTTCATGCATACTATATATTTCCATTTAGAAAATGGGGTACAATCAATTTTAAACCAATCAGATTGTGGCAGTCACTTATGCCGCAGTTAGAATTTATAATATTTTACAGTACGATAGTATGAAAATGTGTATTGGGTGATGAATTGCTTAAACGCTGTGAGCTTTTTTTTTTTTTTTTGTCTATTCCAAAACTTTTGAAATGAAATATTTAGTGGTGTTCAATCTGATATAAAAATATTTCCGGATGCTAAGAATAGGGTAACATGTGATGTTTACTTCCGGAACAATTGGTTCCCGTTCTTGTACTTACTCGTGTAAAAAAACAGAACCAGTGTAATTTTGTCAGAAATAAATATATTGAAATTCATAAAGTTTACAATATAGAAAAGTTTAATCATCATGGCTGAAGAAGAGGATGAGACATTCTTAGAGTTCCACGAGATGGGACTCGATGACAGACTGTTGAAGGTTTTATAATTTGATAAACCTGTTTTGTAACTAATTTTCGCGACGCAAAATCCATTTGTTTTGCATTTAATAAATTTGCTAATAATTTTAGTGAATTTCACATAATTACTGACTTCAATATTCAGTTACTCAGGTGTTTGTTCTTGTTCTATCAAAAATTATCTCATTATACTAGGAAAACACATCTTATTGTGGATAACTACTTAGTCCAACTAATTGTACTGTGCGACTAGTCCAATAGAATCCGGTCAGCTCGGCCCTAAAACGTACTCGGCCCCCGAGTCAGCTCGGCCCTATTCCAACTCGGCACGGGTCAACTCGGCCCACTTTTCAATTATTAATATTTAGGTTTGTGATATCACTA
This sequence comes from Ruditapes philippinarum, assembly GCF_026571515.1. Classification (NCBI taxonomy): domain Eukaryota; kingdom Metazoa; phylum Mollusca; class Bivalvia; order Venerida; family Veneridae; genus Ruditapes; species Ruditapes philippinarum. Next base: position 142,307 of record NW_026855893.1, on the reverse strand, counting down.
TTTATTGTAATTATTGTAATTATTTATAATACACCTATTGACAGTTTCCGAATTAGCAGCAGACAGGCTTTTCTTATCAGTAGAATTGCGAGTAAAGATAACCGATTGTGTATCTCACTGTATTTCTGACTTAAATACCTTCAGTGTCAAACAATGTGAAGAAATATATATTGTTACGGGCTATTATTATCAATCAGTGTGTATGTTAAGGATACCGATTAATTAGGTGATAATTAAGATTGACTCATTCATTTATTTGATTAGTGACCACCTGCAATTATTTAGAAGCTATATGATATGAAGTTAACACGTTTTTGTTTCATATTTTTTTTAATATTACTTTTACAAACAAAATGCCTCTAAGGAAACACATTTTGATTAGATCGATCTATATTAATTTTATCGAATCTGCAAGACAATTAAATAAAAAAAAATCTAAATGTACTTATTTCGGCAGATGTATAATTATATAATAATAAAATATTTCTCATTATTCATTTACCTTAACAACATGCAAAGTTAATACGTTATATATATTTTTGTAAAGTAGGCTGAGTTGACCCGTGCCGAGTTGGTATAGGGCAGAGTTGACTCTTTTCTGTCCAATATATTAGACATTACAGGCTTGTTATAGTTTTATGTCGGTCAAGCCTGACGTCTACTAGTTATTGCTTTTAAACGCAGAGCATTTAAAAAAATGTCTATTGTCTTGCGTTTCAAGCTTTATTCAAAAGCTTATCTTCCTTTTATTTTCAATTGCATGCTCAATCATCAAAAACTCTCAATCAATTTACTTATCAATTAAAAATAAAATAAAGATATTAATCTATTTTGCCTATCGGCCATACTGGTTAAGTAAAGTGCTTTACAGATTGATTCCAAATTTTTGAACGGAAAAATATATTCGAACACACTGTTGGTATATCTACATGGGCAATTATTTCGTTGAAAAAATATTCCGTTAGAAACTTCAGGACCCATTTAAACGCTTACATTTGAATAAGCCAATCAGATTTCTCGCACTGTATGGCGGCCATTTGTATATCTACTGTACAAAGTAGAGGATTTAAGATTTTTCGGATGTGACAGTTTAATTATTTTGTTAAAAGGTATTTATTTGCTAGTTTTGTTCATTAATAGGTCAAAATTAATGTAAATTCACGCTGCCTTAATTATTTAAATGCATTAGATCTAAGTCAATGTCTAATGTCAATTTGTTTGCTACACGATTTTGCAAAGATCTGTTAAGACCTAACGTAACATGGAAAATGAAAAATGTAAAATATCAGATTAATGACTGATAAATATGAAATAGGTTACGTATAGGTCTTATATTTAGGACTACTGTGCGACAAGATTTTGTGCTATTCTGTGTCTCTCTGCATACAACATAATAAGTGCCTTTTCTGTGGTGAAATTTGCGTTTTTATGCCCCCGCCATGTAATGGCCGGGGCATATAGTGTTACCTTGTTCCGTCATTCCGTCCTTCCGTCATTCTGTCATTCCGTCATCATCAGTTTCCGTTCATTATCTTAAGAACGGTTGCACACATTCAACTCAAATTTGACATATGAATATGTCATGACAAAATACAGGTCAAGTTCGAATTTGGTCATGGTTCGATGATTTTTGACAGAGTTATGCCCCTTTTACTTTGAAAATAATATGAAATTTCAGTTTCCGTTCATTATCTCCCCAACGGTACAACACATTCAACTCAAACTTGACATATGGATATGCCATGACAAAATACAGGTCAAGTTCGAATTTGGTCATGGTTCGATGATTTTTGGCAGAGTTATGCCCCTTTTACTTTGAAAATAATATGAAATTTTCAGTTTCTGTTCATTATCTCCCCAACGGTACAACACATTCAACTCAAACTTGACATATGGATATGTCATTAGAAAATACAGGCCAAGTTCGAATTTGGTCATGGTTCGATGATTTTTGGCAGAGTTATGCCCCTTTTACTTTGAAAATAATGTGAATTTTCAGTTTCCGTTCATTATCTCCCCAACGGTACAACACATTCAACTCAAACTTGACATATGGATATGTCATGACAAAATACAGGTCAAGTTCGAATTTGGTCATGGTTCGATGATTTTTGGCAGAGTTATGCCCCTTTTACTTTGAAAATAATATGAAATTTTCAGTTTCCGCTTATTATCTCCCCAACGGTACAACACATTCAACTCAAACTTGACATATGGATATGTCATTAGAAAATACAGGCCCAGTTCGAATTTGGTCATGGTTCAATGATTTTTGGCAGAGTTATGCCCCTTTTACTTTGAAAATGATGTGAAATTTTCAGTTTCCGTTCATTATCTTCCCAACGGTACAACACATTCAACTCAAACTTGACATATGGATGCGTCAAAAGAATGCGCAGGTCATGTTCAAATTTGGTCATGGTTCAATGATTTTTGGCAGAGTTATGCCCCTTTCACTTTGAAAGTAATATGAAATTTTCAGTTTCCGTTTATTATCTCCCCAACAGTACAACACATTCAACTCAAATTTGACATATGGATATATTTTTGGAATGCCCAGGCCAAGTTGGAATTTGGTCATGGTTCAATGATTTTTGGCAGAGTTATGCCCCTTTCACTTTGAAAATAATATGAAATTTACAGTTTCTGTTCATTATCTACCCAACAGTGTTACATATTCAACTTAAATTTGACATATGGATATGTCAAAGGAATGGGCAGGTCAAGTTGAAATTTGGTCATGGTTTGATGATTTTTTTTGCAGAGTTATGTCCCTTTCACTTTGAAAATAATATAGATACATCTTAGGAATAAGCAGTTTAAGTATGAATTTGGTTGTGATTTTAGACAAACTTATCTTTCCTGAATGTTGGAAAAATTTTGTACTTTCAGTTTCAGCACTCATACTTTTAGCCATTATTTTGGCTACAAATATGAAATATGTTATTTTTAAAAGGTTAACACTGAATAATTTCAGTGTCTTGAACATTGTATGAAAATGGTTTGTGTTAACATTTTAAAGTTTTAAGGGCTTTGAACTTAAAATGAAAAAAATAATTAATGCACCATCTGAAATTTTGGCTGCATGCGGGGGCATCCGTGGCATGATGACACATTTCTAGTTGATATGGTTTTGACATAAAAGCGAGATTCTGACCCAAAACGAAAATATATTAGAATGTAGCTTTGTTTGACTAGATAACTACGATGCATTTATATCTGGCAAATAGCATTGCCTAGTTAACCGATATAATATTTATTTAATCATGCACCTGTGGAAAAAAAAATGCCCCCGCATCAGTCAACATATACATGTTATCAATTGTAGTATCAATAAAGAAAAAAACATTTTTCAGACAAGTTTTTTGATTGGGTCTTAGTCTCTTCCCAAATTGAAAGATTATTTTTGAGTACTCAAACAAATTAAATTCAGGCATAAATTTCCCCACCTTTGCGGTGCTCTTGTTAAAGTCAGGTATTAAGGAAAAAATGTAGCTTGAAAAACTGTTTAATAGGAAACTGTATAAAGTCTTAAGACAGTACAGGATTAACTAGATTCTTAACACATGTGAACCCTGAAAAGAAATATATCCTGCAGTGATTTTTTTTCCCAATTTTCAAACCAACCTGTGGCTCTCTGAAGGGGAAAATATAGCGTGATAAATCAGAAAAGTTGGGAAACCTGAAATCAAATTCAAACAACTGAAAATTGAATTTGCCCACACATTTTATGAAAAAATAATAATTTCAATTCAATTTAACATGCATGGTACATAGTAGTGGCTATCTATAGGGATGCTTTCTTTCTTCTAGATGATATAAGTCAGATGCTGTTTAGTCATGGTTCTGGTAAGGAAGAGCATGAGGCATTTTAGGGGAAAATATTAGCATTTTTAGGGGAAAATAAAGCTATTTTGGGCTAGGGGAAACAGCCTTTATTCCGCTGTAAAATACAGTGAAAAAATCACTGATCCTGAACCGTCAAGAGATATTGTTACTTTTAGTTATTGGTGTCTGGAGGCAATTTGAATATGAGCAATTTTGAAATTTTGAACCCTTTTTGGGGAGGCTATGCCGACCCAATGTTAATAACCATCTGTCAAATCTTACTGCCGCGGTAATCAGGTCAAAAAATAGTACCTTGATATTTTCTAAGCTGACTCATCACTCATCACAGACATTTACAATATGAAAATATTTTCATTCTTTAATTTCATATCTGCAATTTGTAAAGATAATAATTCTCTGAAAAATTCTTGATTTTTGTTTAAATTACTACTCCGTGACGTCATACTGCCGCGGTAATCAGGTTTAGGCAAACGTACGTCTGTAATAAATAGTTCTGGTATGAAAACCCTTCAAAATATTAACTTTATCAATATTTTTTTAACAAAAAGCATAAATGAAAATTTATAAGTAAATGCTTTAATTTAGTGGCAAATATTCTTTATTATTTTTGATAACAATTTTCCAATTACTACGCAGCGACCAACTGCTTATGACGGGTCATTAACTAGAACGTTGCAACACCGTATTCTCAATATCATGCATGTTCATTTGTTGTTATAAACCATTAATAGTCCTTAATATTTTTTAAAGACAAATAATTGTAAACTGTCGCTTACATCAGAGACATGGATCATGCTTGCGTGATAACTAAGGAAAACTAACTTATTAGTACACCCCAGGAGGCTGTACGCGGAAAACGGTCATAAACCGCTATATCATATAGCTGTTAGTAAATATTTTGGATACATTTAACTAAAAATTCACTGATGGTGATGAACATATAGTTTGAAAACATTAT
>NW_026855893.1:0-132500 GCF_026571515.1 Ruditapes philippinarum | reverse complement strand
CCTTTATTCCGCTGTAAAATACAGTGAAAAAATCACTGATCCTGAACCGTCAAGAGATATTGTTACTTTTAGTTATTGGTGTCTGGAGGAAATTTGAATAAGAGCAATTTTGAAATTTTGAACCCTTTTTTATAATCCCAAAGACCTTCAGGATTTATAAATATAATGGTATGGCATTGTCCATCCTTTCCGCAGGACTGAAAAGAAATAGGGGTCATCAAACTGTAAACAGAACTGTCAACAATGGAGTTCATTCAGTAACAATAGAAGAAGAGGCTAATAGGCCTCTATTGAACAAAAGAAATTGCCCCTTACCCCAGTTTGGTCGCATGTCAGTTTGTAATTCTGTCCACAGACAATTTGCTTTTGCAACAACTTTTGAAGGATTTAATTGACTGTGTTTATTTTTAAGAGAAATTATTGGTTTCTGCGGAATAACTTTTAAAGGATTTCAGTGATTTAATGTTTATATTTAGTATGTAAGGCCATCCTTAAAAAAATGTTTGTTTGCAGTAACGCGACAGACTCACAAAATTTGCCCCTACTAAATTTTTTTTCATGGTCTGGATAAAAAATTATTATTTTTTTTGAATTAGAAAATTATGCCTTGTGCTTTGTTTTCGTTCTTTTAAAGGTTAATAGAAGAAATAAAATGTAGTTCTTATTAAATTAGAATTCAGTTATCAATTTATTAATTGTTACCAGATTATCAAAGCATATATTGTCCAGCATTTTGAAATTCCATGTTTATTTGGGAGAACAGTTCAATAAAAAAAAAATAAAGCGACCTACCTACCCACCTTGAAAATTCTGGGTCGGGTTACTGCAAACAAACATTTTTTTAAGGACAGCCTAAGTTTGTAATATTAAAAGACAGGTGAGGCCAAGTTGCATTTTTGCTGCAATCAACTCATTATTTATAGAGCTATGCCTATTTTTAAGCAATTTTTTTAAAGTTAAATTATTGGTTTCAGCAGAATGACCTATGAAGGATTTAAATGATTTTGTTGATTTTTGTTACGCAAGTAATACTATATTGTTTCAAGACACAAGTTAAGTTTTAGTTTATTGAAAGAGTAATTTTCTTTTTCCAGCAATTTTCCTATTAAATGTGTTTATATTTGGCATGGAAGTATATAATATCAGAACACAAGTTAAGTTTGAATTTCTCTACAATCAGCTAGTTGCAACCTTGATATAATTAATTTATTTTTATTAAAATGAAATTAAGTCATGTCAAATCTTCTAATACTTTTATATGTTAACGTGCTACCTCGAAAAAAAAGTAGACGCTATTTTTCTTTTACATTTGATGGTAAAATCATAATCTGAGCCATTTACAACAATTTGTTATCTTTCTTAAAGCACATTTTGTCCATGATACTTTTTGTAAATTTGCCATGTTTTTTTCAACAAATATAACTTACTTTATATACAGAATATTATATTTGCTATATAAAACTTATAGTTATAGACACACTCTTAAATCCGTTCCAGGAAACAACCAATACTAAACCATGAGTGTCAAGTTTCTTACAGGGTTTGAACCCCAGGGATCACTTGGGGACACCACCAGATTTGTTTTGTTTAATTAACCAATCTTTCATTTTCAGGCCATTTCCAAGCTAGGCTGGTCAAGTCCTACTCCAATTCAGGAACGTGCAATTCCATTGGCTCTTGAAGGCAAAGATGTGTTAGCCCAAGCCCGTACCGGATCAGGAAAAACTGGTGCATTTGTAATTCCAGTTATCCAGAAAATTCTATCTTCAAAACAGGTATTTTGAAATAGTAATTAACCTTTGCAAAGACTTGTGCCTGCAAAATTTTGTTTGAACGGTTTATTATTTCAGTTATACAAAATGTGAATATATATTGGCATTTAATTATTTTTGAAATTAAAACCAAGAATAAAATGTTTTCGGTGTTATGTTTTTGATAAATGGCTATTTGTATGTTCTTTTACTTTGTTACAATATTGTCTTTAACCTTTAACTGGCTAGAATGAAAAAATAATTAGCTTCTGTGTCCGGTATAGAGCCAGGCCAGCTCGCACATCCTTGCAGTCTTACCTGGGTCTTTACTGTTTTTACTGTTGATTGTGTTTTTTGAAATTTTCATCTTCATATCCCCAAAGGGACATCCATGGTCTAGTGGTTAAGGTTGTTGACTTCAAACCACTTGCCTGTCACAGCTGTGGGTTCTAATCTTGACAGGCACTTTGGATTCTTTCATGTATGGAAGCTATCCAGCTAGCTAATGGAAGATTGGTGGTTCTACTCAGGTGCCTGTTCTTGCCATATAATTTATACAGTGTTGTGGCAGCGTAAACTTAACTAAAAAAGGGGGAGGGGTGGAAATCCAAAGTTGATAATTGACAGTGCAAAAAATGACAGTTAGATATGTCCATATATTAAAGAAAATCAACTGGTAAAGGGTTAAAACAAAAAATTTAATGTATTTTTAAAGATTCACTGTTTATTTGTTTCAGACGGCCACAGAACAAAGTGTTAAAGCAATTATACTAACCCCTACAAAGGAACTGTGTAGCCAGGCCCATAAAAACATACAAGTAAGTTATATTTTTATATTTTGTTTATATTTCAAATATTCTGATGGTTTTGAGGGACATTACATTTTTTTTCTTCTTCTTTTTAATCTAATTCATTGAGTTATAAAAGAAAACGTTGTTAAGTTTTGGTTTTTTTAAATACAATTGAAGAAAAATTGATAGACATACTTGTAGTTGAGAACTTGATATTAAGATTATTTTTTAAGTAAATAGAAATAAAATATGTTGCTAAGTTTTAAATATTTATAATGTTATTGTACAGTACAAATTCTATGAGCATTAAATGGAAATAAAGCAATGTGATAAAATTCTTAAACCATTTTTATTGTTGTAACTCTTGTAGCTTTAATTATGATATAAGTAAGAGTTACTTCCCTTAGATCATTAAATAAATATAAATGCATTCATGAAAAGCTCTAATGCAGCCCTGTAAATAGCCTTCAGAAAGAAGCAACATTTTTCTGCCCACAGATCAGGAAACATTGTTTGTTTTGCAGTAATAAAGGTTTGTTTTGCAATAACAAGACTGAGATTAATTTGAGCTAACTGCTTTGTTCATTATTATTAAATAACCATTGAAGTTTTTTACTTAAAACTTCACATTTTTGTTGAATTAGTTATCTGTATGAGGTATGGTCATACTGAATCTGATAAAAATCAGCTCCTCAGTAATGCTTCAATAAGTGACCTGATGATCACCAATTTGATGTCACCTCATGACCTTTAATTAATCCAAACCTGTGGTTGCTATTGCCTTCTTGAAAGTGGATAAGGAATGAGTACATGATTTTCAAAAGTTTAAAGGTATTACACGTCAAAGGAATTTGCAGGGCCCATATTTTTTCATAAATAACTTTAGAATGAAGATCTTAAACTGGGTCACACCTTACTGATAAGAAGGGTGCATGTGATTTATTCTGGTGAAACAAGTCATCATGACTGCTATGGTAGACAAGGTTCATACATTTGAGCCGCGTCACAACAAAACCAATATAGTGGGTTTGCAACCAGCATGAATCCAGACCAGCCTGCGCTTTTAGCGCAGTCTGATCAGGATCCATGCTGTTCACTTATAAACTCTATAACAAGTAGAGAAACTGATAACGAACAGCATGGATCCTGATCAGACTGCGCAGGCTGGTCTGGATCCATGCTGGTCGCCAACCCATTATGTTGGTTTTGTTGTGACGCGGCTCATTTGCTTAATTATATTTCAGGAACTAACAACATCATGTTCACGTGAAATTAGATGTGTTGATATCTCCCCACAAGTACCATTACCTACACAAAGGTGGGTTTTGTAATCTGATCATTCCTTCCTCTGAAATATTCAGATTTTATGATATTTTTGGTGTATTTTGGTATAGATGTAACATGTTTTTCAAATAGCAATTATTGCCTTCCCTTATGACGGTCATTTCCAATATATTATATGCCTAAGATAAGATAAAAATCTCCCATCTTCATTAAAACTGATAAAAGTCTTTAACATGTTGGTGCTGTAATAATATTTTCCTTCATATGTATAAAGGTATTTGAAAAGTAACCAAAATCAGCTGTTTATGGATTTTTTCATACTTATCACTTATGTTATATACATGTAAAAGATTGACTTCCAAAATGGTTGCCACTTTTGGCAAGGGAGGTAAATATTGTAAAAATTGGGAACTGACTCCAAGCGGATATAGAATTTGCATTGAGATAAATATAAGAAGGTTTTTATTAAGTCTTTCTAATGTATCTATATTACATTAAGCATGCATCATAATTATTTTTAAAACCTGGATGTTTGAAATTTGATTTTTCACTTGTAAAATTTGTTTCAGACCGATGTTATCTGAAAAACCGGACATTGTTGTCTGTACTCCAAGTCGTCTGCTGGCACACATTGAGGCGGGAAATTTAAACATTAAACAGTCACTAGAAATGATAGTAATAGATGAAGCTGATCTCGTCTTCTCCTTTGGCTATGAGGATAATGTTAAAGCCATTCTCGGGTAAATTGTTTATCAACCCTGAATTTCTTAAATGGACTTGTCCGGCAGCCAATTTTGGAACTGTCCATTATCGATTTTAGAGATATCAAGATGAAAATTAGAATTTTGGCCATCGACAGGATAGAACCTTGTCAGACTACAAAGATTTGCTGGCTTACCTGACTTTACTGGTGGCAAAGGCTAATTACTTTGTGGTTCTAGAAAGATTAGAAATTTTTCTCCCACAAGTAACTACAACTCTTGAACAACACTTGAACATATTAGATATTGGCATGTTAAAGTTTTGTCCCTTGCATCATTGAAAGTTAAGAGATAGGAATATGTTAAACTCATAGTTGAACTATGTATTTCATAAAGAACATCCGGTTTAACTTTTTACAGAATTAAGTGGTACTGACTTATTACTTGAATCATATCAGAAAGTGCTGCACAAAGGGATTTCATGAGTTTCTCTTTGATAATAAAGTCTAAATGCCTCTATAGACTGTTATGCAATGGCTTCTGGAGAGTGATGGTAATATCTAATACACTAAAAAATGGTACATAAGCGCTTTTCTTGCCTGAAGTATACATCTTATACAGTACTTCAGTGTTTTATTATTTGTTTTTCTTTCAATGAAACTGGTAGCTTCTTTCTTTTCACGTACTAGTGCCTTGTCTTTTGACAAGTATGTTTTGATAATGAAGCTACTAGGGCCTTCATTACAGTGAACTCTTAGTAAATAGGGCCCCTGAGTCAGGCATATTTAAAAAGTGCAACAAAGCCCCACTATTGCATTTTCTTTTCCACACATGGGTATTTTCTTCCCTATAATTGTATACATGGGTGCACAGTTTTTATGCATCTTGGACATACTAGAGACTTTTATAAATACATGTATATGTATTTTTGCAATTTATGGTAATTTATTCACAGTATTTGAGCAATGCATTATCTTGTTTATAATGTTCTCTCTATATTTCAGACATATGCCAAAGATTTACCAGGCATTTCTAATGTCAGCTACACTCGGTGATGATGTTAAAGCCCTAAAGAAGATGGTTCTACACAATGCTGTATGTATCATACCCTTATCAACTGAAATATATAAAATGGACTTGTCCAGGTGTTTGTTTCTCATACTGGACATAACCATTTATCATTTTTAGAGAAAATTTTATAATAAACTGACAGAATACCATACAGTGCAAACCATGATATCAGTCCATAAATATAGGCCGGCTGATATTGATCTGTATTGGTCACATAAGTAGAATCTGTTGAAGACATAAAGCTAAAAGTTGTAATATCATAAGAGCTAAATGATTCAAAACCACTAAATCTTCATCTATCTGCACATGTTAGTCTATAGAGATTTGATCAATGAGATCATGTCATGCGTTTGTCTCAAAGTTTGTTTTTAAATAACGTAAAAAGACAGCTTAATATATAAAAACAACAGGAAAGGTTAGAGCTGGATAAGGAATGTCTTAGGTATACAGTCCTAGGATAGAAGTTCTCAGTTACTTGCAGAATAATTAAATAATTTATTAGCGGATAAACTTTTGGAAACCAAAAGTGATTAGCCTTTGTCGCCAGTATAGAACCAAGTCAGTCTGCTCTTCTGTACTGTTAGACCAGGGTCTATACTGTTGTTAGGTCAAATTTTGTATTTCATATTTGAAATCCCATTTCTTTCAAACAGACTGTTCTAAACTCAGAGCAGGACAAATATGAGCCGCGTCACAACATCCGCGCAGTCTGATCAGGATCCATGCTGTTCGCTGTCAGTTGCTCCACTTGTAATAGAGTTGGTAAGCGAACAGCATGGATCCTGATCAGACTGCGCGGATGCGCAGGCTGGTCTGGATCCATGCTGGTCGCAAACCCACTATGTTGGTTTTGTCGCGACGCGGCTCATATAAAGAAGTCAAGCAGGTTTTTAAGGATAAGTACTTATGTAAAACCCAAGATTCAATGTAGCTTGGAAGATAATTGCCAGCCAGAAAGTGTCACTAAAGTAATGTACAACAAATCACAAGAATTTCCCTAGCCATAATACATGTATTTCCAAGTGTTGGTAATATCCTACATTATTATGTTATGTTACGTTATGTTTTGCTTGCGTACTTTTGTGGTTGTTTTTTTTAAATTGCTTTTTATAAAGAGTTTTAAGAGCTTTAAAACCCAGACAGCAATGTTCTAGTAGAGGAATGGTTTTCTTTTGAAATAAAAGTTCATCAGGTATTATTTGATAATGAGTTCTGGTATGCTAGGATTGTTTTGGTGCCAAGAATAGAAATGTCCTTGGTTATTAGTCTTTTATATGGTACAAAGTAGACCAACTTGGAGTATAAACTGCTAAAAGTATAATTTATTAGTTCTGTTGAAGATCAATGCATAATGTCATACTTTTACAGTGCTAATTCATTGTGCCCACTTCCTTTATATAGTGCTGAATTAAACGCGCTGTATTTAGACTATGCAATAAGTGAGGGATATTTGTGTAGTTTGACTCATATTTTATAGGGAATGTCGAGATTCTTGAAAAGTTCATTCATCTGTTAATTAACAAGTGGAGCTTTATCATTCAAACCAAGACAAAGTAACATGATACTTATGCAATTTCAGTCCAACTTACAACAATCGCGACAGGGACTTTGGATTCTTTTCATGTGAAGAAGCTATATAGCTAGTTTACAGAATATAGGTGTTTCTACTGAGATGCCAGTTTGTGCTTGAAATAATGCACGGTCTGCCTCCAACAGTAAAGCTGGAAAGTCACCATATACCGTGTTGATATGACAAAAAAACAAAAGAAATTACAACATGTAAGCCATAGCGCTTCTCTGCTGAATATATTTATTAATAAAACAGTCTTGTTCAGTGATTTTGACAAAGTCTATACTGCCTCCATGGTCGAGGGGTTAGAGTCGATGACTTCTAATCCAGTTACCCTCTAATCTGGCGTGGGTTCGATCCCTGGGAGATACTTTGGTAGTTTAGCGAGGAGAAAGATAGTCTAGTACTGGTGTTACTCTCCAGGAACGATGGTTAGGAAACTACCCGCCTATATGACTGAAATACTGTTGGAAAAAGGCGTAAAATGAAACGAACAAAACAATTGACAAAGTTTATTGTTGCTTTTAAGTGTTTGTTTGTTTTTTTGTGACAATTTTTTTTATTCATAACAAAAAATAAATACTTCAGTTTAGTATTCAATTGCATACATGTATTGTTGGGTTAAAATTGCACAATTGTGCAGCCTGAATAAACTTTGTTATTCTATCCAGGTAATTAGTTCTGTTTAAACAGGCAGATTGCTACCTAAGCTAGCTCAGGGTGAGCTTTTAGGATCATTGAATGTCCGTCCACATAACACTCTAGTGGTCTCATTTTTGCCTCAATCATCATCAAACTTTGTCAGGATGCTTATCTAGGTAATAGCTCGGATGAGTTCGAACATGGGTCATCTCGGATGAAAAACTAGGTCACAGGAGCTAAAAATAGAAAAACCTTGTTAACACTCTAGCGGTCACATTTTTGCCTCAATCATCATCAAACTTTGTCAGGATGCTTATCTAGGTAATAGCTCGGATGAGTTCGAACATGGGTCATCTCGGATGAAAAACTAGGTCATAGGAGCTAAAAATAGAAAAACCTTGTTAACACTCTAGCGGTCACATTTTTGACTCAATCATCATCAAACTTTGTCAGGATGCTTATCTAGGTAATAGCTCGGATGAGTTTGAACATGGGTCATCTCGGATGAAAAACTAGGTCACAGGAGCTAAAAATAGAAAAACCTTGTTAACACTCTAGCGGTCACATTTTTGACTCAATCATCATCAAACTTGGTCAGGATGCTTATCTAGGTAATAGCTCGGATGAGTTCGAACATGGGTCATCTCGGATGAAAAACTAGGTCACAGGAGCTAAAAATAGAAAAACAGTGTTAACACTCTAGTGGTCACATTTTTGACTATATCATCATCAAAGTTGGTCAGGATGCTTGTCTAGGTAATAGCTTGGATGAGTTCGAACTTGGGTCATCTAGGATGAAAAACTAGGTCACAGGAGCTAAAAATAGAAAAACCTTGTTAACACTTTAGTGGTCGCATTTTTGACTAACCTGTCATGAAACTTGGTCAGAATGCTTGTCTAGGTAATTGTTCAGATGAGTTTGATGGGTCAGGTGAGCGATCTAGGGCCATCTTGGCCCTATTGTCGGTACTTCACTTGGATTTTAAGTGCCATTTGCAATGTGTCAATAACTTTCTTTGTTCACTTCACAATTTTTTTATTTTTTAATACATTTTCAAAATTTTTGTGAAAATTATTATGAATCTGGGTGAAATTGTAAAATTGCAGGAATTTACAGTCTGACATCGCTGTATTCTGGTGGCATAGACAAATCTTTTTTACTGCTAGTATTCAAAGTATTATTATGATCAAAAAGAAAAAGAGCTTGAAAAATTTAGCAAGTGATATAAATACATACAAGTACAACATATTGCATTATGTAATTACAGGTGATATTGAAATTGAATGAGTCACAACTTCCTGAGACATCTCAACTTACACAGTATCATATAAAGTAAGAATATTTCTTTTTATATAAACTGAGTGAATCTATAATCTTTGTCAGTTTTATTGATACAAATTTATTTTAGTTTGATTATTTTGGAAGCTATAAGCTTATTGAAAGACTCTCGAATCCGTTCCTGGAACCAACCAGTACTAAGCAATGAATGTAAAGTTTCTTCCTCAAGGTAACGATGGTTGCCCTGACTGGTTCTGAACCCACGGGGCCAGCAATCCTTAGATTACTAGTTCTACGAGTTAACCACTCGGCCAAGCCGCCACTGTGTTTGTCAATAACAATAAAGTCATGATCTATATCAGTCTGTTGTTCTGGCCAACTTATTCCTTACCATAAGGACTTGTATGTATTTAAACATGTGAGCCGTGCCATGACAAAACCAACATAATGGGTTTGCGACCAGCATGGATCCAGACCAGCCTGTGCATCCGCGCAGTCTGATCAGGATCCATGCTGTTTGCTTACAGACACTATAACAAGTAGAGAAAGAGATAGCTAACAGCATGGATCCTGATCAGACTGCGCGGATGCGCAGGCTGGTCTGGATCCATGCTGGTCGCAAACCCATTATGATGGTTTTGTTGTGACGCGGCTCATATGCTGTTGCTATGTCTGTTTTTAGGTGCAGTGAAGAGGACAAATTTGCTTTGATTTACGCATTGCTCAAATTGCGACTTGTGAGGGGAAAAACTATTTTATTCGTGAATAATGTAGACAGATGTTACAAGTGAGTATAAGTTTGTTTAGCTAACCATAATAGTTGTTATCTCTATAAAGGGAGATAATATCTAAAGTTAACAAGGGAGATAATTTTTAAAGTTTTTTTTTTTTAATTGAACTTTTGTCATTTTGTAAAAAGTCAATAAATTTAAACAACTTCGAAACTATTTTTAAAATCATTCAGTTAGGTAAGTCAGCTTTGATAATGATACACAAGCTCTGTAATATAACTTTTGACTCTTTGAAAATGTTCAGGAGTGCATTAGTTTTAACCTTTTGATTTATACTTGGTATTTTGAGCTTATTTTCTGTACTGTTAAGTTCGACCCGTGAACCAAGTACTGGGAGTGTTGTATGAGAACTAATTTTGATGCCAACAGGACTCAAACCCACAAACATTAGTTTCAAAACAGGCGTGTGGACCATTAAGTCACTGCTACATATATTATATTCATTGTTTAAAGCTGCATGTATCCAGATAAGCTTAAATATTTTAAGAAAATTAAACTTGAGAAAAATGAAACTAAGATTTTGAGTAAAGTAAAATGATTCAAGATTCAAGTAATAATTTACATAATTATGATATGCGATTAAAGGGGCTACACTGAGGTCTGACAGGTAATTTGGTGTCCAAAAAAAATGTAAACAAATTTCTTCACAAATCACAATATTATAACTAAAATAACAATAACTTACACTTTAACCAACCCTCTAACAACAATTATGCTAGAAAATGCATATTCACATTAGCTTTTGATGCAAAAATGGAAGTTGGCTTTCCCAGACATGTACAGAAGTTACCCACAATTCATCGGGTATGACTAAAATACGCAACGGACATTTTTGGAACAACAGAGTAAACGGGGGTAAAAAAAGGTTATTGATTTTTTCTCTTCACTCTAACCTATCTGACATGTTTATATAACTTAAGTATAACGAAGAAAAACTGTATAAAAGATAATCAAGGTAGCAATTTCGTTGTCTTGAAAAAACAAACGCCAGCGAAGCGGACATTTTCTAGACAAAACGGAAAGATATTATATACATGTACAATTATTTTCATTGACATTTCAGTTTCAATTTCAATATTTTAAGGTAAACATAATGCATCGGTGATATTTATACTATAACGAGCACAGTGTAATCACACTAATAAATGTATTTAACACTATCTATAACGTATTTAAATCAAATACAGTTAATGATATGTCTCATTTGATTTGATTGTTTTTGGGATGTAGTGGGGGTTACGTCACACAAGACTGTGTAGGTCATTTTAGCGACCCTTCAGTTTTACTGGTGGAGTAAGAACTCAGGTGCCCCCTTTGCAAAATTGTTTCTGGCACAAACAGGCATCTGTGTATGTAATGAGTTACGTTTCGTAGGCTATCTTGATAGGATCGTACATACACGTTCCACACACAATTACATCATATTCATACCATAGGCAAAATTAAATGCACATTCCCTGTTGTAACAATATTAAACCCCAGAAAAAAACCTATGAACCAGCTTCAGAATGTGGCATTTCTATCGTTATTCCAAAAAAAGCACCCCCCCCCCCAAAGAAAAAGAATGAGTACATCAATGGGCATGCTCTGGAGTGTTGGGAACTATTACCTGCACTCCAGTTACGCACTGTGCATGTATATGAATTCGATTTAACTCTGACTCGTTTTCAACAGAAAAGTCTTCAAACTATGATACAATAAATGTTTATGATTCTATTAGAAACTTGTTTAGAATTTAATGATTTTTCGGTGAAAACGATATAAATTACTTGTGCTACAGATGAGATCAAAGTGCTGAAGGCACTGAAGAAAAAAAACGGATAAACTAACACATTTTCACTCCAGTTTCACAGGTAAATGAATTTTATGTGTCGCGGTTTACATCTTAATATCAGCTAACCTTTGCTTTTTGCGACTTTTGTTTTTGAAAATAATCTAAACGAGTAAAATAAACCCTCTTTTATGGGCAAATAATTTAATAAGTAGCAACCCCGATTTCTCTTTCATAAATTGGCTTTAGCAAATTCTCTTCTATTCAGATATTAAGAACATTCTGTCAGTGACGTGTCTTCTAATTGAAATCTTCCTGGTGAGTTTGTTTCGGTAACAGGAAGAAAATGACTGTCTGTTCGTATTTTCGGTAACAGGAAGAAAATGACAGTCTGTTCATTTGATCATGACTGTGAAAAATCATGTTTTGTGAACCAATTTATCCTGCCGATAAAGATTTTGCAAGCAATCTGGTTGTTTATGTTCAAGTGCTTACACTTAGTATTTAATTCCAAAGAACATTTCTTAGGAGACATTAAACGTTTGATTACAGTTTAATCTCTGTAACCGAAATACTTAGGAATTAATTTTAATTCCTGTTACTGTGAAATTTTTCGTTCATGTTTTAAAAATACTTAAGTAACTCTATAAATTTTCAAAACGATATCCAGTATTTCCGAAACAATCAGAAAGGCTTCTAATACATACTCTTATAAATCTTAAAGTATTACGATAACCACCTACCTAATATCCAGAACATACATACGAAAAACAAGATAAATCAAAAGGCTGCAAGCTCTGTGGTATTTTCTGATCTTTGCAATCTAAATCGCACTTTAAAACTGTATTATTTTCCTGTATAAGTTTATTATGTACTATAATTCTTCTTGCTTGGTACCAGAGTTTGATACATATGGAATTTTTCATGACTATGGTTGCATCAAAAAATCATTTATGTTCATTTTTATGACAGTCATACTTTATCCTTGCATATCGTGGCTATTTCCTTAACAAAGAAACTTTATAAAAACTAATTGCCTTGAATTGGATTTGAACCCCAGACACACTAAACGAGCGCGTTACCCTTGTACCACGGAGAAGATATACGAACAATGCCTGAATAAAATCAAGTAATACTAAATTTAGATTTTCCATTGCATTTCGGGTTTGTAATCCTTATTAGTTTCGAGGTTTTTTGTTCAAGAAAAACCTGTTGTTTAACATTGATGTAAATAATTTAACAAAAATCTTCTCGCCAAAACATTCCGACATGTATATATTCAACTACTCGACAGTCAGATTTATTTGTGAAATACGCTCTCGACATCGCTTAAAATAGCATTTTCATTGATTAAAATGATATTCATCCGCGTAATTTGTGAATGTGCATTTATTGACAATTCTGTAACCCAAAGCTACTTTTAAACTTTGAATGCGTTGTAATTTGTTGGATACTTATAACAAAATGAAAATATTTCTTTCTTTTAAATCGCTAGTTTTCAGCTGTTTTAAGAACTGCTTGTTGTTAGGTTTGTCGTGAAACCGCTGTGTCAGAGATATATGCAACACCCACACAACCAAGCAACACAGGACCACAGCTAAATTATCAATGAAAAATTTAATTTCAGGCTTTCAAGTGGTAAATAAAAAGACTAAACAAAAAAAGAGAAAACAGGAAGAAAGAAGAGACAAAAGTAGAGAAAAGTAAAGGTTTTAGTGCTATAAAGCAAGAAAAGCAGGGTTCTCTTCCTAACTTAGTTATGCAATGAAATGCACCCGATCAATATTTAGCCATTGCAATTTTTGAAACCTGTCACTCGTGTTTTCAAAATAGTCGGGAAATGAACCTGACCTTTTTTATCAAAATATTTAAAAATCTATTAGCAATGAGTATGCCAAGATAAACAGGCTATAAGGAGTAAAAACAATGGTTAAGATATGCATTGCCCTTTCCCAAATTTATACCGTCTAGGAGTTGGAAGTATTATAAAACATAGTTTAAGCAATGGATGTTGTATGAGGTGAGGTTACTATTATCTTACTGAATTCTTAAAGTTACTTTTACTTACCTGCCCTTCACATTTGTCTTGCAAGTATCATGATTTTGTTTGTTTCGTTTAATTTGAAAGAAAGTTAGGGTTTAAACAACAACAATTATATAATCAGTTTTAAGTTTATTTCACTAGTCACGGCAATAGCCCTGCTGTGGAAGCTTGACTGTGTTGGGGGCTGCGTCCTGTGAACGTTACCGTCGCCTTGTTTGTCTTTATTCCAGTTTTCCTTTTTTACTCTTATAACGCTCTCAATTTCTTTTCCACCGGGAAGCTTCAATATATTGGTAACATTAAAGGACAGCTCAATTGACCCATCACTAGTACGGAGGCCTTCCAATAAAAAAGAAATTAATCAGGATATCTGCTAAATCAATAATGATAATAATTATATTAATAGAGCCAGATTGTAACTCTTTTCAGACCTTTTTGATAATGTTTACCATGTGCATGAAACAGGTATCAATTACCTATAGTTTTGAATGTCTAGATCAAAACGTATTAATCTTCTCATCAACAAAGTTTACATCCAATGCGGATAACTATGCTAGTATGTATGTAAAATGATAAATATTAAATTTCAGATCTATCTAGCAAAGGAGATCGATTTTTCATTATAGAATTTTAATTATAAATAATATGCACTAGACATACATAAGAAATATTAACTAATAAAATTGAAGCCTAAATGTCCTTTAATGAGGCCGGATTCATTCTCTATTTAGCCAGTGCTTTCAGTGCTTTGATCAGAGTTAAAGAGAAATCTCTGGAATAACATTCTGTGTGTGCGTGTGATTTTTATGCTTACAATACTCAAGTTCATGTTAATTGTATAAAAGGTATTACGAAGTTTTTTTCCTGACGGGTGTCAGATAAACCAAAGTGACCTTTGAAATAGGACCCATAACAGTGATTGACAAAGTAAATTTTCTTAGCCTAGATATCAGGATATTTTAACCATTACAAAGTTAATACATAATATTTAATAATTACACGAA
This sequence comes from Ruditapes philippinarum, assembly GCF_026571515.1. Taxonomy (NCBI): domain Eukaryota; kingdom Metazoa; phylum Mollusca; class Bivalvia; order Venerida; family Veneridae; genus Ruditapes; species Ruditapes philippinarum. The sequence continues at coordinate 117,801 of NW_026855893.1, read as the reverse complement.
AGCTCTCAAATTAACATAGAATATTTGTAAAATTTGTGTATGTCCGTTTCCAACTCCGTACGTTTAGCTAAATTCATCATTGTAATGGAGAAAAAAACATGATTACAACACTGTAATGCTTTAAATGTATTGAAATTGCTTTTGAAAGATTTTTCTCACAAGAACATATGTGAACAACAAGAAATTTAACAAACAAACCCATAATTTGCTTTTAAATTTATGGATTGTTGGTATATTCCACTTTCACACTTTCGTTGCTGCCGATACACAAAAAATTCTCCGTTTCGCTTTTTAGTCATCCCGACAATCATCACGTGACCGTTGTTTTTATTCAGATTTGCAAACTGAAAGGTGTTTAAACGCTTTTCCTACAAAATTGGAGAAAATATGTATTTCAAACGATTTGCCAATCCAAAGAACACATATCAATGTATCACTGATTCTGTTTGAATGTCCCTAACACGCAGGTAACAAAAAATTATCGGTTCGTGAAATTTTACTTTTTTTTGTGACATTCGGCCGTACCTCAGTGGAGTACCTTTAATGACTGATTTTGCAGTATATATCACCATAATTCTACTCTATAACTAACACAGTAAGGGCTATTTTTGTACATTGTGACCCCCTTTTGGCAATTTATGTGGATTGTAAGTACAGTCTGCAATGTATAAATTAGTTTCTTTGTTTCTTTCACAGTATTTTACTTATAAATACATTTTTACAATTTTCTTGAAAATAAGCATGAATCCAGAGTCAATGTGACCATTTTTAAAGTAATATTTGTATATTATCATTTACTAATCATTTACTAATCCCAGTTTCAGTAAGGGTTATACCATTTTAACAAATAATTGTTCCATACAGGTTTCAATTTTGAAATGTCATTTTTTCCACACAGGTTACGTCTTTTCCTTGAACAGTTTGGAATTCCAGCATGTGTTTTGAACTCTGAACTCCCTGTAAATTCAAGGTATGTTTATAATTTGTTATGCTTTAAAAAATTATTATTTATAATGAGAAATTCATGTAAAAACAAATAGGAAAGCAACAAATATTTGTTCAATATATTGTTACATGTGTTTTGAATAGTCAGATCTATCATGTTTCTACAATAGCAAGTCTTGAACATTATTTTTTTTGTCATTTGATGATGAGTAGGTGGTATTTGTCAATGTGTTTTTAAAAAAAAAAATGTACAAGCTGTTTACTATTGATTGCTAAAAACAAGGCCATTTACTTCCTGGATACAAGGAAACAGCCATTTTTTCCAATAATAATTAAACAAGAAAATTTCATATCAAAAAATGTTTTTCTTGTAAGTGGAAAGTTAATTTCTTCTTTAATTCATGAACATCTGACATGTACATGATATAAATACATGAAATAAATGTAGCATGAAAACCTTGTGTCTGTTTTAATAGTTGTTTACTAATTTATTATTAATATATTACTTATTTATCACTAATTTGTGTATTACAAATTACAGATGTCATATTGTGGGACAGTTTAACGATGGCCTGTATGATTACATTATAGCAAGTGACGAGAACTTGTTGGTCAATCCACAGGACAAACCAGTAGATCCAAGCAAACAGAAAAAGTATAAACTATTAATCTATTGTTATTTTGGTCATTATTTGCTCATTTATAGATTTTGAGGACTTTGGATTGTTTCATGTGAGGAAGCTGTCCAGCTAGCTTACGGAACGTTGTTGGTTCTACTCTGGTGCCCTTTCATGCCTGAAATAATGCACAGAAGGGCACCTGAGGTCTTCCTCCACCAGTAAAGCTGGATTATCACCATATGACCTATACTAAGACGGTGTGACATAAAACCGAAACAAAACAAACAAACTGTTTGGCATCAGATCGTTTTAAGTATACATATTTCACTTAGTTTGGGGATTTTCAAACCAACCAGTCAACTGTTCAAAGTAAATTCTTACTGCACTGATATGTTGATTGACCTTGCTCTGGTTTATGCCCACCATTATCATCGCTAACATTTAGAAAAATATCAAAGAACAAAAGTCTTTATTGAGACAGACAGCTTTTGACCTTTTATGGGATATTTAGGTCAGTATCAAAATGATATTTAGTCAGATATGATTTCCATATATCTCTAAATATCTGGGAAGAAAGTGATTCCTTGGAAGCTTTAAAAAATCAGCAAAATTACATCAAAATTGCAGACCCAGTATGCAATACGTAATACTGTAATTTGATCACATCCGCTTTCACCAAAAAAAAAAGGATAGTAATTTTGCATACATACTATGAATGAAATACAGTGACATAATTCTTATGATTTAAATTGTTTTTGTCTGCATTATGTCCTTGAAAAGACCTTGTTGTGTTGACAACATACATGCTTATCATATGATACCATATTATATCCATATCGTATCATATTTTACTGCATATTTAATTGTGTCGTGCCGAGTTTTTTATGGCCCTTTTTGTGAAGATATTTAAATGCTCGAAGAATTTTCTGGAGAATAATAAGGTCATGGGTGTTTAGGTTTTATATTTCATAATAACAAATTGTTAAAAAAAACATGGCTAGCATTACTATAGAGTAAGATACATGTAGAGAGGTAGGAACATATTAGTTTTCTAATTGAGCTCGGCATGGCACTCAGAATTAGCTTGCTTACAAGTATTAGTACACGCCTTTTTTAATAGTCGGAATAATTGCAAAACAAAACTTGTGTTAATTATTTTCAAAAAATGAGCTTATTAAAAGTAATGGAGAAATTAAAATGAAATTGAAAAGGTAAAATTGATTTATTTTGCAAATTTAGTAAATAACAGAATAAATGTCATCTAAGTAACATCATAAAGATATTACAAAGAATGAATAAGTTATAGCAAAGAATGCGTAAATTTCTGCAAAGAATTAGATATAGCAAAGAAAAAGCAAAAGGCAATGATGTGTAGCAAAGAATAAATTAAATATCAAAATGAATCAGTTGGCATTAGCAAGGAATCAATTAAATAATAGCATGCTAGCCCATATAGCTCATTTGAGGATTCCCTGGCTGGCCAATTAAAATTACTAAAATAGTGTTTCGGATGAGATCTTAAATCGAGGTCCCTTGTATCTTAAACACTTGGTATGCTAAAGAGCCAGGAGAAGCTTCTGGAATTAGGGCATCTCTTTGTATCTGTATCTTGCATTATCCTCCAAAATCTAAAATGACAAATACTCACCCATATGGGCAACCAGTGGCGAGTATAAATAAACTGAAATACACTCATTAAATATAGAAAAGAATTAGCTAAATATAGCAAAATTCACTTAAATATAACAAGGAATCAAATAAACGAGCAAAGAATGCTTAAGTTTTAGAAATGAATTAGAAACAGCAAAGAATCAATTGCATACAGCAAAATAAGCTAATATTCAATTACAAGAAGATATTACAAAACCAATTATTCAATGAGATTATGTAAAGAATCAACTGTATGTAGCAGTGATGTGTTAAAAGTAGCTAGTTAAAAGAATCATTTAAATCTTGGATAAGCAAAATGTTGATAATATTGAAGTAGTTGTAGCATAAGCCATTAAATGAATAAAGCAAGAAATCAGTTCAGATGAGCCAAAGAATCAGATGTATATAGCAAAGAATCAATTAGTTTTACATGATATGTAGCTAAAAAATCATCTAAATATACATTGAAAGCAAAATAAAAAGATAGGTCTTTGAAAAAATATTCATTTGAAACCAATATGTGGATTACATAATTCCTTTTAGGGTGTTTGTGGACGATTGGATAAAGTTGTTCACTTTAGACCACTATCCCTTCACTGCTGTGGGTTAGAATCCCGACAAGGATTTTGGATTCTTTCATGATTGTGAAGAAATTATCCAACTAGCTTACGGAATGTCGGTGGTTCCACTTGGGTGCCTGAAATAATGCACAGATAAGCACCTGAGGTCTTTCTCCACAAGTATCACTGGAAGGCGCCATATGACCTATATTGTGCTGGTGCTATGTAAAGCCCGACCAAATAAAAAACAAGTCATTATTCATTTTGATTGGAAGGGGGTGGTAGTTTTAATAGCCATAACACACACACACAAATTAAGATATTTAAGCAAGGTTTGTCCCTATTGTTTTTATCACAGTAATGGAAAAATGTCGTAAAATTTCCAGAAAATATCGAATTTATCAATTAAACCAGAAAATTGATTTCCAGACAAATTGCAGTCATGTGAAGGTGTATAAATTATATGGAGATCAAATTTGTTTAAATGCGTGACAATTTTAGAGAATTGAATCCATGTTTTTACAAAATATAAGTGAGCTTTTTAAGAACAATAGAATAACAGGGATGGAATGTTTGTTAGAATATGATGTTGTTAGAATATGATAACTTGAAAACAGTAAATGATCCATTGTTTTTTAGTTAAATTTTGACCATTTCAGGTATGTTTTTAGCAAAAACAAGCGGAACTTGAGTTTATCTCATTCAACCTAAGCAGTGGTCTTAAATAGTTGATTACAATCCAGCTATGTAATTGATAAATAGGTTATAAAAGATAAAATGGCAACAGAGTTTAAGCATGCAACTAGAGCTACTGTTTATGGTCACTGGCAATCTCTGGCTGAAATTCAAAAAATTCTATAAAAGACATTCCTTTGTTTGGGAATTGAAAAGATATCAAAGGGTGTAATCAAATGACAAAAGCAAATAAATATTGTTATGTTGTTTATGTTTTAGTGCATATTCACATACAAACCTTGATTTTTAGCTTGACTTTTCAAAGAATAGGGAGAGCTGTTGTACTCGCCCCGTTGTCTGTGTCACACTTTGGTTAAATTATAGTCCCAAGTTAAGATCTCCAAAAGTACTGGAGGGAATATGTTGAAACATCACACATATATATGTATTTGGGAGCATAATAGGAGGTCACTGTCCAAGGTCCATTACTCTTACATGGAGTTTGAATTATGGCCATTTTTTTTAACTAAGAAAATTCTTCATTATCTAGGCTCTTGTTTTATTATCAAGCACTGAGAATAGTTGAGCATACTGTCCTACTGACAGCTCTGTTAAAAATACAACCTCTGACAGCTGTGTCGGGGAAATCCAGTCTTTGGTTGTAGTCTATTGCAATGTGCTTATTTGCTTCTTTGATGGTTGTTATGAGTTCTAACCCATACAGGAGAGTTACTTTTAGATGCATTTGCATCCTTTTCATGAAGTATGCTAAATTATATATTACATTAAAATCACATTAAGAAGAGTCTGTGGGCGAGTTGTTAAACAGGGTTCCCACGGTCAGGGAAAAGTCAGGGAAAAATGATTTGTTTTCAAGGTCAGGGAAAAGTCAGGGAATTTTGAAATTGGTCAGGGAAATTTGAAAAATAAGCAAAAGTCAGAGAATTTTGCAGAATTTTTTTTTTGTCAAACAGTAAGAAGCAAAATCAGTAAAAGCTAAGGCAGTTTCTTCCACTATTTTGGGTATCTTTATTGTTATTTTTGATTATGCATTCTGCTTTTTATGTAGCCACTTCATTACCTGTCTTATTGTTTCTTGTCCAACACCAGTTTTGCATTGATTACTATCGTATATTTTAATTTTTTAGTCAATACTCCATTGATAACTCTGCTTTGTATTTTTAAGGGAATGAAACATCTTTGTATTATCAAATACTTTAAATTTTGGATAAATGTACTCATACTTGTTGAAAGTAAATAAGACAAGTTGCTTATGACAATTGCTCTCTAATATTCATTTTTTTTTTATCCTGAATAATTTAAAATAAAGAATTGGAGAAAATAGGTTGGCTGTTTGGGGAAGAGGAGGTCGAAATACATGTATAAAAAATACATTTAATGCTTTAAGATTGTGCAAACTTGACGCTGTTATTGGTCAGGGAAAAATGGTTTTGGTAAGGGAAAAGTCATGGAATTTTGATTGCTCTTCTTTGTGGGAACCCTGTTAAAGTCATTGCCACTTGTCTCTCATCTTTGTAAGCTTGAGGGCACAAGTGTCGTTGGATTATACATGTGAGGAAGGTACATGTATCCAGCTAGCTTACGGAACGTTGATGATTCTACTCAGGTGCTCGTTTGTGTCTGAAATAATGTACAGATGGTCACCTGAGGTGTTTCTCCCCCAGTGAAACTGGAAAGTCGCCATATGACCTATACTGTGTTGGTGTGATGAAAAAGCCAACCAAAAAAAAAAAAAGCACATTGTGCCTCAAAAACAAATAAATACTTCCTTCTTTGAAACGAAAAAAAATCAATTTTATATAAGAGCGTGTTAGACATTTATCACCTAAAAAAAGTAGAGCTGAATATAAAATAATTTGTCATAAAAGTAGCAAAATGTAAACAAAGAACATTGTAGTGTTTTGACTTCCATAAAAAATACATATTTTACTAAATCACTCTGATTGTACTTAGTGCCATAAGGTGAAAGATGTTCCAAAATTGGCCAATGAATATCTTAAAAGAAACAATTATAAAATCATCAGAAATAAAAAAACTTTTGAGAAATAAAAATATATGTATTTCTGGGCCTTTAACCATATATTACTACTTTGAATTATAAGATATGATATATGTAAATTATACTCATAGATAATTGAACGAAATTACGAATTACATTTAACTGTTAATGGAATCTTAAATATGTGGTACATATTTGTTTTTTTAATTTTCAGACAAAGGAGGAAGGATAAAGAATTTGGGGTTTCTCGAGGGCTGGATTTTCAGAATGTTTCAAATGTGATTAACTTTGATTTCCCTATGACAGTCGGGGCATATATTCATAGAGTAGGAAGGTAGATACAGGCAATGTTATGCCATTATTTAATTATATGAAGCAAACACAGTTTATAAAAGTGTAATGTTCATTTTTCCCTTAACATGCTGTTAAATTTTTTATAATGGATATGCCCAGCTTTGAACTTGGAACAGTCCATTTGAAGTTTATGAAAAGTTTTTTACAAATTTGCTCATGCAGCATTTCTTTATTGGCTTATGTCATTCATATTTGGTAGTGTTGCCCATTGGAGTAAGGGATTAAAGCAGCATGCCTCCAGATTCATGCAAATTTTCATGAAAAATTTAAAAATGTATTTTAAGTTAAATATTGTGAAGAAATCAAAAGGAAACAAAAGTAGTATGCTTGGACTTAGATTTGGGAGAATTTCCATGACCCTCAAAAGTTTTTTTTTACACTTTTGCTCTAACAGCCTTTGATGACTAATGTACATGGAATACATTGACAAATGTTGAGGTTTAGGAGCATCCATTACCATCAGCGATATTGTCCTTCTAAATGAAGAGTATTTCAGTTCCTAAAACAAGAAAACAGAGGATTATGTAGATGTTATATTGATGTGTTTTATTTGAATTTTTACAGAACAGCAAGGGGAGATAATAAAGGGACTGCACTGTCATTTGTATCAGTAAAAGAGATGCCATTATTAGAGACTGTAGAGAAAGAGTTATCTGGAACTGCTGGTACACCTTTTGTTATTTATACACACATGTATATATAAAAAAATTATGGCGTTTAAAAGTCACATCACACCCAATATTGTAAAGTCCAAATGTGTGTCAACTTCCCAATTTAACATGTGATTGACGACCTCAAGTGCTCCTTGTTAAGATTAGCATTTATACCATTAAATCTGTCAATACAGCTATGCAGTTCATTGATGCTGACTGAATAAACACTAAACCTCATACATGTACTTAGATATAAAGTAGGGCAATAGCCGAGTGGTTAAAGCGTCAGACTAGTAATCTAATAACTGCTAGCCGCATGGGTTCAAGCGCTGTCTTTGTTTCCTTGAGCAAGAAACTTTACGCACATTGCTTACTGCTCAATACTGGTTGATTCCAGGAACAGATTTGATAGTGTGTGTATAAGCTTATAGATTCCTACACAATCACACTAAAATAAATTGTGAGATAATCATATTTGTACAGACTATTGTTGAATAGGCAATATGTGAGTGTACAAAAAACTGAAAAAAATTAATTTCTCTTAATTTAAGAAAAACTACCGTATTTCTTTTGTAAATTTGTATTACTCAAAAGTGGATACTTACAAACTATAATTCTTCATATTAACTTTTTATGTACTTGAACAACTATTTTCATCTTAATTCTTTAAATGTTATTCAGTAAGAATGGCTGTTTTACACTCATTTCTTTCTGCTATTTTAGTTTGATTGTGTAGGAAGCTATAAATATCAGAAAGTGAAAAAATTGATTTCTCTTTATTTTAGAAAAAGTATTTCTTTTGTAAATTTGTATTACTTAAAATAGTTGCTATATTAATATACTATAGTAGAGAATAAAAATGAAGGAATGAATTAGTTTAGAATAAATGGTACATTTGTCAATGACATGCACTGTTCTATGCAGTATTAACATTGATTACCTCCCTTTACATAGAACATGAAGGCACAGTGTTTAAACCATACCAGTTTAAAATGGAAGAAATAGAAGGCTTCAAATACAGGGCAAAGGTAGGACATCCACAAACATGCTTTCATGTGGGTTAATCAGTGGCATGTTTTTTAGAGAAAGGGCATTGGCACATGGTTAATTTTTTTATTTTTTTATTTTTATTTTTTTTTATTTTTTTTGTGAACTGGAAAGAAAACTGACTATCATATATAGAAAGGAACAGAGCGTGATTCATTGCTTAGTTCTATGATAAATGCATATATTATTAACTTATAGGGTACAAGTTATATTTTTTCTGGTTGCAGTAATGTAAAAAAAATGATTGGAGAATAAATTAAAATATGTTCATGTGTATGTAACATAATAATTATATGCTGTACATGTTAATAGCCAAAAAAATAGTCAAGGGACAAATATTACACTAAAATAGCCTCAGAAAATAATATTGTTATCTACTGATTTATTCATGAATTATATTTAGGAAATAAATATTTTGAAAGTAATATCCTCTATTTATCTGTTTATAGGATGCCATGCAAGCTGTAACTAGGGTTGCTGTGAGAGAGGCCAGACTAAAGGAAATAAAACAAGAAATGTTAAACTCACAGAAATTAAAGGTATAAATATTTGAATCCAAGACACTGTGTTTCATTATTCTATTTTATTCCTCAGATACCATTAACATTTTTCTTCTTTTTATTTACTCTATGTATTGTTCACACAACTCTATTACCGGCGTACTCTTAGTATTTTGTCATGTGCGGTCTGTCATATATACAGTGAAGTTCAAAATCTTTGACCTCATTCAATAAAAAATGTAACGTTCTGCTTCACACAAAATATTCATTATATTAAAACATCAATTAAGTTCAATGCAGACATACAGAAAATGTTAAGTACGCCAAAAAATACAGAGTCCCGTGCTATGGCAAACCTGAATTTTATGACATTAAATAATTGTTTTAGACATGTAAGATCCTTATTACCTGAAGAAAGTAGCTTTTAATGCGAAATTATTTGTTACGATAAAAGTAGCAAAATGTTTAATAAAGCAGAATTTTGACTTCCATACAAAGTACTAAACAACTTTTACTATCTATTGCAAAAAAAAGCAACTGAAGCAAAAAGTATCTCAGAAAATTGGCAATGAGTAATTTTTTTTTTTTTTTTTTTTTTTTTTTTTTTGGAAAATTATAACATGGCACCCAAAATAAAAGCTTCTGAGAAAAAAAAAAAAATCATATGAGCCTTTAGAGAAACATTGAGGCTTTAGTACTGTACTTATCATCTTTGTATGTAGTAGCAAGACTTTTGATACAGATTAGAGTAGTATGCTCCAGATTGATGCTAATTTTCATGAAAATTTTAACAATGTTTTTAAAAGTAAAATATTGTCAAGTGAACAAAGAAGGTAATTTGTACAATGCAAGCAGCACTTGAATATTACCACAAAGTGGTCTAAACATGGTAAAAAAATCTCATTTGAGCATATACAATACTTAATTTGTTATTTTTCAGACTCATTTTGAGTGTTTACAATATTTAATTTGTTACTTTTCAGTCACATTTTGAGTGTGTATAATACTTAATTTGGTTGTTTGTTGGTGTTTTTTTTTTGCTGTTTTTTTTTGTTTTGTTTATATTTTCTCAGTTTCAATTTCAGGGCATTCATTACTTAATTTGTTATCTCATTTTGAGGTCATACAATACTTACTAGTACTTTGCTATTTTTCAGTCACATTTTGAAGACAATCCTCGTGACCTTCAGCTACTGAGACATGATAAGAATCTCCATACAGTCAAATCACATCAACACATGAAACATGTACCAGAATATTTAAGTAAGTTTCCTTTTACAGACAATAACGATCAATATACTATTGGAATTGGCTATTGTATTAAGTTAATGTTGCTATTCTTCCATGTAATACAACACTATTATAACTTACTGTAAAGAAATATGTCTGCAGAAAAAAAACAATTTTAAAAGAATCTTACACTAGCTGCTGGTACAGACCGGAATATGTAGCTCGAGGCTGTGCCAAGTGTTCCCAAACAGTTACCCGAGAGCTAGATATTCCTGTTTGTACCGACAGCCAGTGTTTGATTTTTTTCTTGCATATAACATATCAATTATTTTCAGAACAGAAAACGAAAACTCATTATGCACTTTTTACTGATATTAGCATATGAACTTACAACTTCATTCATAACGGTAAAGTGACGTCATCCTAAGAACAGAATTCATTCATAAAAGGCACGCGGCAATGACATCATTTTAAGCATGTGAATTGTCTAACATGGAGGTTGTAAGAAAGATTTTTCTAGCACTGGTGTATATGGTAATTTATCTGATATGCAAGAATGGACAGTATAGAGCCTGGTCAGACTAAACAGTTTTGTAGGCTGACCTGGCTCTCTTTATACTTGTGGCAAGGGCTGAACACTTTCGGTTCCAGAAAGTTCAGAGTTAGAACCAGGAAGTGCCAAAAAACAATGGTTGCAAAATAACAATCTGACAGGAAATTGTTAATTAAAGGTGTGATATAAAGAGTATATAGAGAGTATGTGATGGTTAGATTTCATTGAAACAACAAGCAACATTGTGTGATATGTATTTTGAGAATGTTTTCATGAATGACAACTGCATTTGTATGAATTATCTATATGATGCATATAAGATTCAATTGTTACAAGAATAGGCAAAATAGTTTTCATGAATGAAAGACAATCAAGAGACAGATGTTGTATATTAAATTGTGATAGGCAAAAGTACAAGTTTGATGTTACATTAAATTGTGATAGGCAAAAGTACATGTTTGATGTTATATTAAATTGTGATAGGCAAAAGTACATGTTTGATGTTATATTAAATTGTGATAGGCAAAAGTACATGTTTGATGTTATATTAAATTGTGATAGGCAAAAGTATAAGTTTGATGTTATATTAAATTGTGATAGGCAAAAGTACAAGTTTGATGTTACATTAAATTGTGATAGGCAAAAGTACATGTTTGATGTTACATTAAATTGTGATAGGCAAAAGTACAAGTTTGATGTTACATTAAATTGTGATAGGCAAAAGTACATGTTTGATGTTATATTAAATTGTGATAGGCAAAAGTACAAGTTTGATGTTATATTAAATTGTGATAGGCAAAAGTACATGTTTGATGTTATATTAAATTGTGATAGGCAAAAGTACATGGTTGATGTCATCCTTTATTGCGCAGTATTAAGTTCCATACCATTGTTTATGTCTGAAGGGGTTTATAAGTATGCCCACTATCTAACTCAGCTACCCAGGTAATTGGATCTGCTACAGGTTTGGGTGAGGTATGGTGAGGGGAGGCATCAGCTGAGACTAGCTGACCTAGTTGTGCTAGTAAAAGGTGCATTGACTGGTCAGAGGTACATCACACCCAGGTTAGACTGTTTGCAGGGGATGTGAGCAATCAGTTTATTTTAATGGACAATATTGCACGTCCCCACCATGCCTGGTTGGTCCAGGACTACCTGCAGAGGGAGGGCATTGGGTTCCTTGAACACCAATACTAAATCCCAACCGTGCACAATGTGGAATGAGCTGTAGATATGAATATCAGCTAATCAGGTGCAACCTAAGAGCATCCACTTAAGGCCATGTTGATGCAAGAATGAGCCACTATCTGGGCTATAGGACTGTCAATACCTCATAGGGAGCATGAAAAAGGTGTTGCCAAGCAGTTGTCTTTAGCAATGGATAAAATACACACTACTAAGTCTTAACTTGCAAACAAAGAGGTTGTGAAAATTTGGAAAACAAGTTGTATGTCCAAACATGTTGGATATAGGGTGTCTTTTCCGTCACAGATACATAACTAATGCAAACTCAGTAAAAAATATTAAATTTGTCCTTCAATCAAATTCCTTAAACATTATATTGACATTAAATATAATTTCTTTAATGGTAATCAAATCAGAAAATATAAGCACTAAAATATTTCGTACTTACCAAAAGTTGAGAAATATATTTTCTCTGTCCTTCATGTAAATTAATTGTAATGACTGTAGTTATTAAGATTGAATATTTACTACATTTTAGTTTAGGTCGATGCTTAGGGAAAGGGCATTGTTGGATTTTCCAGTGCTGTTTTTGACTTGATAATACTGTGTCTTTTATTTTCACTGATTACTTTATTTTTTCGTTGCTTTTAAGTGAATTTCTTATATTCTTATATTAAAACTTAATATGCAGTCAAACCTGTGTTTCAGACCACCTTTAAATAAGGACCACCCGGTAAATAACAATCTTTCGATTGTAAAACAGAACAGAGTAACCTCTAAAATAAAGACCACTTGTCTATAAAGGTCATATTTGGATGGCCTTTCTTTACAAGGTTGACTGTATAATGGTGAATCCAATAATGCATGTATGTTGATGTACATATATAGGCATATGATAGTGTTGCTATAATTTAGTTTGAGAAATTTCAAATGTAAGAATCTCCTTTGTAACATGCTTGTCAGGGGAAGAGTAAATAGTTAAGTGATGCTAGGAACCAGTATGTGATAATTTTGATGTATTAACATGCATACACTTTTGTCATTTTTATGCTAATATTGCATTGAATGTTTTTATCAGTTTGTCTGCCGTTCAGTTACCAATCCTTAAGACTTGTCTAAAATATAGTTTTATTAAAACCTATATATGTATATATGATTATCACAAGGATTGCCTCTGTTAAAGTCTCGTATTTCTTAATTAGAAAGTGACTCATATCTTAGATAGTCGGTATATGTATTTTTTGTACAGAGCCACAAAACATCTACTTTTATGAGCTGAAATGCTCATTTCTAGAAGATGAGGAAGAAATTCTTTGTTGCGACAGTGGCTAAATTGAAATAGTAGTTTGTAAAATGCAATGTTGAAACAATTCTGTTTCACTGCTTGATGCTGTTGTAGAAATATAAGATATTTTTCATGCACTTGCCATGCAATGGTTGAGGTTGCTTATAGAGTTTACCCAGTATGTGTAATTATGTATGCATATGTGCATACATGCATGCATATGTTTGTGCGTAAGAAGGTGTGGGCGCACAAAATAATATATTCTTCTGTCTGGTCCATAACTTAACATGCATGACTGGATTTCAAAATAAATTTAGAGGCATGATCACCATTAGCAGACATGCAGCACCCAGTTCCTACCTCAAAGGTCAAGGTCACAGATAGTGATTGACCTTAGTGTATTTGTCATGTAGTCTACGTGCAGCTTGAGGTTAAAAATAAGCATAGTCATAATACTGTATCACCAAACTGCTCCATGATGTGGCTTTGACAAAGTTTAAAGGTATGGCTTTTACCTATGAAGATGGGAAAATATAATATCACATGCATCAAAATGGCAGAAATCTTATCCCCGTTGCCTGATTCACAATCCAATGCTTCACTAACAGAGCTAAGATACAGTTACTTTATTATGCTCCCTGGACTGATTAAGGGGATGGGGGAGGGGCATAGAGATTTTCCCTTTTCTTGCTGTCTTGCCATAGACTGGCAGAGGTTGTTTCTACTTTTATTTTATGCTGTGTAATCAATTGTTTAGTTCAAGTTTGCTTTGCAATTTCTTTTTTTTTTTTTTTGCAGTACCACCAACATTACAGAAATTGAGTGGCAAAGGTAAAAAGACAAGACAGAGAAATACAAAACAGACAGGGCCATCAAAGGCACAGTTAAAGTACAAGGTGAGATAAAAAAAATGCTAGTAAATGAGATTTTAACTCTTCAGCCTGATGGTAGCAACTGAATGTGCACATCCAGGGTTGAACGCAAAACTGCAGTATTTTGTATGAAATAAAGAAGGACTTACAACAGTGTGACCAGTGTAGACCAAGATCTGAGAGTTGGCACATTCATGCCATCTGATAATGGTCACCACTGTTTGATATTCAGTCAGTAAATACTTTGAAATTTCCTTAAAAATAATGAATGGTTTTGTCCAGATTGAAAGATTGATAAGATAATTATTGTGCAAAGGTTAAAGAAAAAGTGGTGATATTTGTGATAAAAATAGAAATAAGTGTAATAAATCAGAAATATAAAAAATGTTAAAAAACAGTTTGTTGATTTGGGAAAAAATTGTTGTGTTTTAAGTGTCATTGACACTAAGGCCCCCACGGTTACGCGTTAAAAGGATTCGTTTCGATTTTCAGTAGAAAACGTTTACGCTAATTTTTACTGTTTAATTGAAATGACCCTATTGTCTTACAAAATATCTTAATCATTGCCTGAAATCATGAATTCTATCAATTGTAATTCGTATATTCCAAAGTAAAATACGGAAAATAGGTATTAATAACCCTCCACACAGCATTGCCGTGCACTAATCGTGACATAATACATTGGTAAAGTTGATTCTCCTTTGATCTTTCAAAAGAGCGAAATGAGGATACAATGTGGACTCTATCGTGATGAGCCCTGAACATTAAATTATTTGTAAATAAAAAGTAAGTCATCATTTGGAGACTTGAATACATGGTGTAGTATAGTACAAAGAAGTACCACCGTTTAAACGGTATCGTTTCGGTTCTTAGCAATCGTGTAAACGTTTACAAAAAATTGTAAACGTGGGAGCCTTAATTGACACTATTAAAGGAACTCCACTGAGGTAAAAGAGTTCAAATACATAAAATTTGAAATTCTTACAAATATTATGGTAAGTAAACCGCTTAAAATGGAGAAGTCTGTGAAAGATGATAAACAATATACACATGTACTCAGAATTTAATAGAAAATCGATTTTTTAAGATTCTTAGCTTAATTTTAGTAAAAAGCGTTGCATTTTGGCATCATTTTGCTCAATAAAAATGATTAATCTGGAAAAACATAGTGAGGGAGTGATCTGAAATTTTGCACATTGTTTATTAGTCCAGACTTACATCAAATGGTACACATGTCTTGAAAAAAATAATTTCTGTCCCTTGATATCAAAAAGCCTCAGTGGAGTCCCTTTAAGGTCATCTCGGGTCACTAGCTCAACTGCTGGTGAAAGACCTCTGGTGCCTTTGGTGCATTTTTTTCTTAACAGTTGTCATCTGAGTAGAACCATCAATCATCTCTAAGCTGGCTGTGTAGTAAATAATAAATGAGTCACGTCACGACAAAACCAACGTAATGCGTTTGCGACCAGCATGGATCAAGACCAGCCTGCTCATCCGCGCAGTCTGATCAGGATCCATACTGTTCACTATCAGTTTCTCTACTTGTTATAGGGTTTGCAAGGGAACAGCATGGATGTTGATCAGACTGCGCGGGATGATAAACAGGTTGAAATGAAAAGAAATGTTTTCAAAAGCTGAAAAAAGATTGTTAATTTCAATATTTTAAATAATATAGATTTTATTTGAAGTTATGTGAGGCAGGCTTTTTTTTGTCCGTTGCAATAATCAGTGATTGTTTAACATTAACGACATATTGTCAATATTGTCGGCTGACAGGCACACTGACACAATGTTATAACTAAACACTTTTTTATGTTTCCTGCTTACCTGTATGACACCTGTTGCAGATGTTATTAACACACGACTGTGTTCTCCAGTTCTAGGTAAACCAATCCTTAATTTTATTATCTTTATCAACCATACACACATCTGCTGCAATTTTTCATTATCTTTTTTTTATATGCCCGAAAGGGCATATTATGTTATACCCCCTGGCGTCCGTCTGTCCGTCCGTCCGTCCGAGCCAACATTTGATTATTATGAGCTTCATTCCGTAGTTAAATAAAGAACATAAACTCATAAAATTGAAAATTAAGAGCTATTTTTTGTTTTTATGAGCTTATTTTGCTTATGGACGTTGGTCCAGGTGGTGTTTATGAGCTCATTTGCCTCATAAACATCAAATTTTGGTACGTCCGTCCGTCCGTCCGTACGTCCGTCCGTTAGCAATTTGGTTTCCGGAGCATAACTTAAGTTCCATTTGGCCCACAATGTTAAAACTTCATAGGATGATTGTCCATATTGGGTAGAAGACCCCTATTGATTTTGGGGTCAAAAGGTCAAAGGTCAAGGTCACTATTACCTTAAAACTGAAAACGGTTTCCGGAGCATAACTTAAGTTCCATTCGACCCACAATGTTCAAACTTCATAGGATGATTGTCCATATTGCGAAGAAGACCCCTATTGATTTTGGGGTCACAAGGTCAAAGGTCAAGGTCACTATGACCTTGATACTGAAAACAGTTTCCGGAGCATAACTTAAGTTCCAATTGGTCCACAATGTTCAAACTTCATAGGATGATTGTCCATATTGGGTAGAAGATCCCTATTGATTTTGGGGTCAAAAGGTCAAAGGTCAAGGTCACTATTACCTTATAACTGAAAACAGTTTCCAGAGCATAACTTAAGTTCCATTCGACCCACAATGTTCAAAACTTCATAGGATGATTGTCCATATTGGGAAGAAGACCCCTATTGATTTTGGGGTCACAAGGTCAAAGGTCAAGGTCACTATGACCTTGATACTGAAAACAGTTTCCGGAGCATAAATTAATTTCCAATTGGCCCACAATGTTCAAACTACATAGGATGATTGTCCATATTGGGTAGAAGACCCTTATTGATTTTGGGGTCAAAAGGTCAAAGGTCAAGGTCACTATTACCTTATAAGTGAAAACAGTTTCCAGAGCATAACTTAAGTTCCATTCGACCCACAATGTTCAAACTTCATAGGATGATTGTCCATATTGGGTAGAAGACCCCTATTGATTTTGGGGTCACAAGGTCAAAGGTGAAGGTCACTATTACATTGTTACTGAAAAATATGTTTCCATGCATAACTTAAGTTCCATTTGACCCACAATGTTCAAACTTCATAGGATGATTGTCCATATTGGGTAGAAGACCCCTGTTGATTTTGGGGTCAAAAGGTCAAAGGTGAAGGTCACTATTACCTTGATACTGAAACAGTTGCTGGAGCATATGTTAAGTTCCATTTGGCCCACAATGTTCAAACTTCATAGGATGATTGTCCATATTGGGTAGAAGACCCCTATTGATTTTGGGGTCAAAAGGTCAACGGTTAAGGTCATCCTTACTAAAAAAAAAAATACTTTCGGGCATATAATGCTCCGCCTAGCGGTGCTCTTGTTTTTTTTGTGAGAATAATAATAATTATTGTGTATAAACTATGACTTTCCGATTGTAATTATGATTAATGTAGATTCATCCAAATTTTTTTTTTTCAATATAATTTATCTTGAATATACTACATTATATTGCATCCCTCATCAGAACCCACGGTACTGTATATACTACATGTATACGGTAAATAGCTCGGGTTACTGAGGATGTTGTGCATCATGCATTTTTGTATGTGAAAAAAAGAAAAAGATGATAAAATCTTAACTTTTGTTGTGAAAATAATAAGACTTTGATTATTTCAAATTTATTTTCTGAAAATTCCCAAGATCTTTTCTTTAATAATTGTTCAATATAACTTATGATGGTTCTTTTTTAAGAGAAAGTTGGTTGGTAACACTGTGTGACTATAAATCCAGGGGTCATAATTAGTTTGACCCTTTGTACTCATATATGAATAAGACTTTTTAGATGAGATTTACAAAAACCAGGTCCTGTTTATTGTTTAAATCTTGCACATTTTGTAAATCTTTCCCCAGCAAAATGTTTTCATTGGACTTGACAATCTTTCAATCTAGACAAAACCATTCATTTCATCATTTTTTTAGAGGGGGGGGGGGGGATTTCAAAATAACTTGGTCTGTGCTGGCAGTCAAGGTAGAATATGTTGCTGCCAGCAGGCTTAAAGAGTAAAGAAGTAGTTGTTTTCTCCTGTGTCTGTTGCACTATTCTAAATGAAATAAGATGACTAGAAGCCTTCTGGTGTGAGTAACTATTTTATTTTGCCCCCACTTCAAAGGAGAAGGGGTATATTGCTTTGCATTTGTTGGTCCGTTGGTCCGTCGGTCCGTAGACCAAATGGTTTCCAAGTGATAACTAAAGAACCCTTAGGCCTAGGAACTTCAAACTTGGTATGGTGATTGGTCATGATCCCTATTGATTTTGGGGTCAAGGGGTCCAAGGTCAAGGTCAAATTGACCTTGTAAGTAAAAACGGTTTCCGATCAATAAAAAAATAACTAAAGAACGCTTAGGCCTAGGAACTTCATTTTTGTATGGTGATTTGTCATGACCAGTAGATGACCACTATTGATTTTGGGGTCAAGGGGTCAAAGGTAAGGGTCACATTGTCTTTGTAGGTGAAAACAGTTTCCAATCAATAAGTATAGAGCGCTTAGGCCTAGGAACTTCAAACTTGGTATGGTGATTGGTCATGACCAGTAGATGACCCCTATTGATTTTGGTGTCAAGGGGTCAAAGGTCACATTGACCTTGTAGGAAAAAACAGTTTCCGATCAATAATTTAAGAATGCTTAGGCCTAGGAACTTCAAACTTGGTATGATGATTGGTCATGACCAGCAGATGAACCCTATTGATTTTGGGGTCAAGGGGTCAAAGGTCAAGGTCACATTTCCTTGAATTTAAAAAGGGTTTCCACTCTATACATGTACCTAAAGGACCTTTAGGCCTAGGAACTTCAAACTTGGTATGATGATTGGTCATGACCAGTAGATGACCCCTATTGATTTTGGGATCAAAGGTCAAGGTCACATTGACCTTGTAAGTAAAAACGGTTTCCGATCAATAACTAAAGAATGCTTAGGTCTAGGAACTTCAATCTTTATATGATGATTGGTCATGACCAATAGATGACCCCTATTGATTTTGGGGTCAAAGGTCAAGGTCAAATTGACCTTGTAAGTAAAAACGGTTTTCAATCAATAACTAAAGAACACTTAGGCCTAGGAACTTCAAACTTGGTATGATGATTGGTCATGACCAGTAGATGACCCCTATTGATTTTGGGGTCAAGGGGTCAGTGTCAAATTGACCTTGTACTTTAAGATGGTTTCTGACCAATAACTCAACATCTCAAGTTGCCTTGGTTGATATTTTTATATTAAACTAAAAATGCTTTTGGTATACACATTTGAAGGTCTTATGTAATATAACATCTTGGCTGTCATTAATGAGGCCTACATGATTCATAAAATTTATGCATATTTTTTTTTGGTAAGATTTGTAATAACTTAAATTGCTGCACACAACCTATGGGGTCACAATAATTATTACCTTGTGACTAGTCATGACCAGTAGATAACCCTTATTAAGTTTTTGTTCACTGGGTCAGAAGTCATGCATAATAACCTGATCACATGACTAATTGGCTGCCCATAGGGGGCATACATGTTTTACAAATATATCTTGTTTTTATTTAAGTATTTAAGTCAGTCTGCCGAATGGATCAGTCATATGGTGACTTTTCACCTTTGTTGATAGTGGTAGACCCCCTCTGCATTATTTCAGGCACACATGGGGGCACCTTGGTTGAATCACTGATGTTCCATTACTAGTGGGATAGATTCCTCACATGGAAGAATTTAAAGTTCTTTGTGGTATTTAAACTCACAGCAGTGAGGGACAAGTGGTTTGAAATCAATGACCTTAACCAGTTGGTCTCAGACTTGGCTCCAGGGACTATAAGCAAATAGATACCCTATTATGATTTAAATTTAAGTAAATGGTTGAAATGCATGTAAATAATCATGTAAGCATCAGAATGACCTGCAAGTGTGTACATTAATTGCCAATAAACTTTAAAGGAGAGCCACAGGGGAGAAAATGCCTAAAACGTAAAATTTGAAAAGGTTTACATGGATCAAGTGAAACACTTACTGTAAAATTTCTAATAAACGCCCCTCCCCTAATAAAAGCCCCCCCATGCTTTTTGATATGGAAAAAAATCTGCTCATGAGTGGTGAACTCTTTAATAAATCCGTAATCTTATTCAAATCCTTCAGAATCCATTTTATTTCATAGTAAACACACAAAAATGTATCACATGAACTTTAAAGTCTTAACACATTTTAATGTTATTACCAACCCATGTTACACTAAATGTATTTTTAATGATTTTTGGATTTAGGAAAAACATTTTGTTATAATAGCCCCCCTTTTGGAAAATGTTTAGCCCCCGGGGACGTTTAATAGGAATTTTACGGTAAGACGAAAAAATCTGCAAAAGATAATAAACAAATACACTTGGAGTTAAATTGAAAAACAATAGTTAATGCAATTCTTAGCTCAGGTTGAGTTGCAAGATTTTTTGAGCCATTTTTCACATTGAAAATGATAATTCTGGAAAATGGGATGAGGGTTGGTTAGAAAATTTGCACACAGGTTATTTGTTCAGACCTTACTGGAAAATATTTTCAGTCTGATGATATCAAAAAAAAAACCTGTGTGAGTCCCTTTAAGAAGTGTTTGTTTGAATTCTTACATGTATTTACTAGTTTACATGTGTTTTTTTCTCTCACTTAATATTTGGGTAGAGACCTTAACCTCTTGATCTTGGGGAAAATTACTCCTAAATTTACTACTTTGGGAAGTAGAACTAAAATGTTGATGTAAGTTCAGATTTTTTTTGGGAAAACCTTCACAATAATAAAGAAAATTTCAGTTTGGAACAGGCCGTAGCCTTTTGATTTTGGTGAAAAAATACCGCTAAAATTACTACTTCGGGAAGTAAAAAAGTTGATGTAAGTTCAGA
Organism: Ruditapes philippinarum; assembly: GCF_026571515.1. Taxonomy (NCBI): domain Eukaryota; kingdom Metazoa; phylum Mollusca; class Bivalvia; order Venerida; family Veneridae; genus Ruditapes; species Ruditapes philippinarum. The sequence continues at coordinate 96,681 of NW_026855893.1, read as the reverse complement.
TTTTTTGGGAAGACTACAGGATTTTAAGGAGGGAAGAGGTCTTTTATAGGTCTCTGTTATATAAGGTGAAAAATCACTGTAGTGTGTACATGTATTACATCAAAGGATGTGGTGGAATGTAGATTATCAGTACTGTTCATTCAAAATTATGGAAAAGCTTTGTATTCAGTGGGAACCTGTTCAGTTATCTACTGATTTTAATACCCTACAGCTGTTATTTGAAATAATCAGTTGTTCTTTGTAACAGAAATAGAAATAATAAGTTATTCTCAATAACAGATAACTAAATATAAATAAATAATACTGAGAGTTGGTTGGTTTAAACATAGTTATTTAAGCTTGATTGCAAAACAAGTTCTTGCAACTTATATCAATAACTTTTGAGTCTGCTTCCTAGAACCAACCAGTACTGGTGTCATATGAAGAAACATGGTCATGGCCTGATTATGGCTCAAACCCATGATCCCTAATACTGTAATAGTTTTTTATGAGAGTTGGTATCTCCAAAACTACCTAAAGGAATGGGTTGTAACTTCACACACTATTTTGAGAGCATAATAGGAAGTAACTATCCAAGGCCTATAGCTCTAACATGCATCTTGACAGAATTATGGCTATCCAGGCTCTTATTTTACCATCAAACACTGAGAATAGCCGTGCACACTGTCCTACTGACAGCTTTTGTTGAATTTTGAAAATTCTACATTGACCAGGCTCTTGTATTAATATCAAGCACTGAAAATTAGTCGAGCGCACTGTCCTACCAACAGCTGTTGTTGAATTTTGAAAATTCTACATTATTCAGGTTCTTGTTTTACTATGAAGCATTCAAAATTAGTCAAGCAAGCTATGCCGTCTTATGACAGTGCATGTTTTCATATTGAAACCAATTAACCTCTAAAAATAGCAAAGAGTGGGCGCAAACTTAAAAGTGAAGGCAAGCCTATTGTACATTAACAATTGTAAGATTATTAATTATTATAATAAAAATGTTTGAGTTCAATTTTCAATACTTTTAAGTAATAAAATTAAAGTCGTAATCATAGTTTATGGAAAGTTTGTGGTTTTAGGTACATTTGTGTTTGTGCAGCATTGCTCCATTGCTTTGAAAACAACCTCTTAACAATGTGATATCTTGCATATCAGACAGGATTATCTACTGTTTACAGCGGTGCTAGAAATTCCTGTCTAACATCCCCCCATGTAAGACAAGTCAAATGCTTTAAATGATGTCATTCCCGTGCGCCTTTAATGAATGGTGCTCATAGAATGACATCATTTTGCCGTTATGAATAAAGTTGTAAATTCATATGATACTTTAAGAAAAAAATGCTATAATTGAAAATGTAAGTATTCATAATTTCTTTCCAAATAATGACTAATATGTAATATGCAAGAAAATGAATCAAACATCGGCTGTCGTCACAAACCAGAATATCTAGCTGTCGGGTAACTGTTTAGATGAAACTCGGTAGTTACAAGTTTAACAGTTAACCAAGCGCTAGATATTCCGGTCTGTACGGGAAGCCATTGTAAGATCCATATATTCTTTGACTTACCAAATTGCACTAAAGCATTTCCTTTATTTAGTGTTGTACGTTGAAGGGCAAGATTTTGAATCTGATGATATGTTTGTAAGAAGGGGTACTTTTAAATTTTTTTACTCCTAAAAAAAAAAAAAAAAAAAAAAAAACGGAAATAATTGCTGTTTAACCTTGATAGTTTCAGCTTGAATTAAAATCCAACCCATCCACAACTACTGTCAAATTTATTAATTACAATTGTTATTTGTTTTTATTTTCAGAAAAGGAAAGCCGACCCATTAAAGAGTTTTCAATTTGAAGGTCTAAGTGGAAAGAAAAAGAAGAAAAAAGACAACAAATGACATTTTTTTGTTTTTGTTGAAAGGAACTGGTGTTAATGGATAAGAAATTATATGACAATAAAAAAAATTATTACCATACAACTTGCTTCAATGAATCACTGTGAATTAAAGTGCTGGATGAAGTGCCTGATCAAACCATTGTTGCCCTCAATAAGGAAATAGGGCCACTACTGCATTACAGAGAATATCAATTAGTGAAAATGATGGCTATGACCCCAGTCCAGTTTAAACCCAAAGACATGACACCTCATAACCAATGCCCCCATCCCACCCCCTTACTATAATGAGTTTTAAAAGTAGTTAACTAATACATGGATTATATGTTATTTCTTCAAAAGCGGATATGTCATTATAAAAGCTCTAAATTATTCACAGTACAAATAGAAGAATCATATCGTATTTAAAACGGAAACCCTACCTGCCATTTCTGTGAGACAATTATCTGTTTGAAATATTATATTTTCTCTAACTTCTCCGCAGAATCTGTTTTTGTGTTTTATGTATAAGAACATTGTTTGATTTATGTGCTAGGCTCAGCGTCTTAAATAGACTATAAAAATGTTTGTCTTGTATTACAAATTTACTTTAATTGACATTTGAAATACCATATAAGGAAAATGAAAATTCTGCTAACTTGTAGGAGAATTAATAAATATCTAGCTGCTGAAAAGAAAAAAGAATTAATTTGTCTGGTCGACCATAGTTTCCATTTTTTTTTTCAATGGACGATCCTTTAGTCTGGCGGAGGGCTCGTTCAGGTTATAAATCGTACATTTAGTTTAATGTCACATATTTTCATTGACTATGTCTGCAGTACACCTGTGATATTTATGTAGCATTTATAGATATGCTTTGTCTGCAATTTATACATGTATATACTTATTACAGGTTAAAGAGGCATGTGTCAGGTATAGGAATTTAGTTTTTGAGGTCACGTTGATGTATTCTTGAACCGAATCTGCAATTTTGCTGATTTTAATGTTTCTGAGAGATCACTTGTTTCCAGATACTTATTCTGAAAGCAATCTGTGGATTATAAGTAGATTAAGGCTGCAGTATGCTTACGTGGCTTTTTATCAAATTTCCTCCTAAACTTGTTGTTTTTAACTTCTTTTTTTAGGGGGGAAGGGGATTTTTCTTCTTTAAAAGCCTGCTTGAGGTAGAAAATGAAAAAATCTGTAGACCGAGCCTGTCCGCGTGGAATCACAAATTCCGCTTATTTTGCTCAAGGAAATATGACTAGCCTCGGACCAGAGCTAAAAATAAATGTAATGTGTACACAGCTTCTTCCCATAAACCAACCAAAAGATCATCACCTTTTAAGGTTCTTTACAAAGATATATGGTATGTTCTGTTTTAGACTCAACTATTCCAAGAATAGGGCGAGTTATTGTACTCATCTGCACATCAGTGTCACACTTTGGTTAAATTTTGCATGCAAGTTTGTATCTCTAAAACTACTGAAGGGAATGGAATGAAACGGATGTCATTTTCAATGTCCCATAACCCTTTCTGAACTTTGTTTTTGAAAATTCTACATCATCGATAATCTTGTTTTACTATCAAGCACTGAGTACAGCATGTACAGCATGCTATCCTACAGACAGCTTTGATTTAATTTGCATTTGCAGCTGTAAGAGTTAAACAGAACTAAAAAATGTAAAACTATAGAACTCTGTAAAACGGAAATAAAAGTTGTAAAAATACAGGAGGATTTTTTATGATGAACTTTCAACTTGGAACAAAATGTATTGCATAAATACCTTCATAGATGTTTTATCAAGTGGTACACAATAACAGCAATTTTTATGCCTCAACTCCTTTGGGGCGAGATTGGGGCATTTAAATTTGTTTGTCCAGCACAATGTCCTTGGACTGACAATATAGTGTAATATATAGTCTTTGTCATATGGACACACACATTTCTAGCTCTTTCTGATATTTTTTACAAAATTGTTTTAAAATCCTGTAAATATGTAAGATGGCTGCTTTATAAATATACACCATAAATAACATGTAAATGTGAGAAAATTTAATTTGCTTAGAAAAAACGAAACTATATATTCTGGAAATATCTGACAGAATAGGTAGAGACAAGCTGTAGAAATAAGGTGTGTCTGAAAGGTTTCTTTAGAAATAAAAAAGTTCATTTATAATGCTGCAAAGTGACAACTGTTCTATTGACCTAATTTAATACAATCCTATAGGTTCCACCTTGTCCTTAAAAAATTCACAATGTTGAAACATTCATTAAAGATTTAGATTTTATATTTCAATTTTTTTACTGCTGAATTGATATAAATTTCAATGGGTCTACTTTTCATCACAATGTTAAGTGAAGGGATTTTAGTTTTGTAAGTCAGGCATCAGGAAAGAGTTGCAGCTGCACTGACCTCATTCTGTTTGCTTATCTAGCTCTGTACTGCTGCGTAGGCATGGTTTTGTACTGGTGTGATGACCAACCTCTGTACTGGTATGATTGCCTACCTCTGTATGCACTGATGTGATGACCTACCTCATTACTAGTGTTATGACCTACCTCTATACTGGTGTGATGACCTACCTCTGTATGTTCTGATGTGATGACATACCTCATTACTAGTGTTATGACCTACCTATGTACTGGTGTGATGACCTACCTCTGTACTGGTTTGATGACCTGGCTCTGCACTAGTGTGATGACCTACCTCTGTATGTACTGATGTGATGACCTACCTCTGTACTGGTGTGATGACCTACCTCTGTATGTACTGATGTGATGACCTACCTCTTTACTGATGTGATGACCTACCTGTGTACTGCTCTGATCACCTACCTCTGCACTGGTGTGATGACCTACCTGTGTACTGGTGTGATTACCTACCTCTGTACTGATGTGATGACCTACCTCTGTATGTACTGGTGTGATTACCTACCTCTGTTCTGGTGTGATGACCTACCTGTGTACTGCTCTGAACACCTACCTCTGTACTGGTGTGCTTGCCTGGCCCTGTACTTGAACCATTTGGAAGTTTGTATTGCCACTAGCCAACCTGTACATTTGTGCAGTCGGAAAAGGCCCTATTAACTATTAGTTGCACGAGTTTTCTACATTTTGATATTAAACCTTAAATGGATTGACTGTTTCAAAGTGAAAGCAGAAAAATGCTATACACAAATTTAGCAGGTCCAGGCCTAAGTTCGAGTTGGTTAGTTTTTTCCCTGGGAAAAAACATAAAAAAAAACAGCTTTACCTGTATAACTGAATATATTGACATAAGTGTCATGGAATAAGGAAATTGACTAGATTCTTGCTGCTACTTGCAAGCATTTCAAAAGCTTCCGTTTTATTCCGATAAAATAGAATATTGTTGAAGATATGGTTTCATTCGGGTTTCATATAACTCTAACGCATGTTTATACTAATGGATTTTCTGGTTTTAATAGTAATGTTGGTTGTGTTTTGTTTGTTATCATATTCCTTTTTCTGAAAATTAGGTAACAAAGAAGGGGATTGGCAGGTGAATGTTTTTATCAATATACAGTTTTAAACCAATATAAACAGATTAAAAAGAAAACAGTTAAAGTGACATTATACTTATATTTTCTTTGTCATGTTGAGCTGAATTAACTGCAAATGTAGATCTATATTTTTTTTAAAGATTGAATGTTATAATGGCGATTGACCAACAGTTGATACTGCAAAATGTTTATCTGTCCAAAGTATAAAAAGCCCACTTTTTTTAGCTCACCTGAGCTAGCTTAGGGTGAGCTTTTAGGATCGTTGAATGTCCGTCGTTTGTCGTCCGTACAAACTTGTTCGTTAACACTCTAGCGGTCACATTTTTGCCTCACATCAAACTTTATGGGTCATATCGGATGAAAAACTAGGTCACAGGAGCTAAAATAGAAAAATCTTGTTAACACGTTTTCATCCAAATATCCTGGAAATGGTCTGAAAATTTGTTTTGATGATTTTTAGGTCAAATTTGAATATTGGTCACCTGGGGTCAAAAACTGATCACACTGTTTAAATATGGATAATCATTGTTAACACTCTAGTGGTCACATGTTTCACTCATCTGTCATGAAACTTGGTCAGAATGCTTGTCTAGGTAATTGCTCGGATGAATTTGATGGGTCAGGTGAGCGATCTCTTGTTTATAAATAGAATATTACAGGTATTTATAGAACTTTCTGTGAGACAAATGAGTGATTAATTGTTCATGCCAAGTTAATTATTAAATTGAAAGGAATAATAGCAAAATTTAAACTTGTTTTGACTTTCATCTGTTCACTCACTATATACCCTTGGATGGGCATAATGTCACTTTAAGATAAACACATTTAACAATCCTTAAAATGTGATAAATATAGATAAACTTTAAATGGTAAATGTGCACTCAAAAGCATTCAAACATGCGTTTTCTGAGCTTATTTTAATCTGTTTCTTGTAATGTACATTCTAAAATTTACATTTTCGCAATAATACATTTAAAGTAATAGAAAAAAATGATGTATATATGTGCTGCATCCTTCATCATTTAATTTAATTTTAGTGTAAACAACATTTATTTACGCAAGCATTCAGTTCATTTGAACCAGTCTATACAGTCAGATTGATACAGCTTACGAGTACTGATGCTTGATCGGGTTGAAAAGCAGGTTCCTTAGCCACTATGCCACCGCTCCCCTTAAACCATTTTGTCCGTTCCTTTGGCGGCAAATATTTTCTGTACTCACTGATTTGGTTCACAAATGGTTTGGATGTGTAAGGATATTTCTAATGAGCTTTTGGGGCGAAAGATCATCAGTTATTTGAAGAACAGTAGAGATGTCAGTCTTACTTAACCTGGCGTCAGCATTGTGACATCGGTATAACACTGCTTTGAGTTGTGCATGCAACATCATATCTTATCAACCATTAATGATATTTGTTTGGAACTTTACACACTTATTTGAGAGCATAATAGGTCACTGTCCAAGGGCCATAACTCTTAGTATGGATTTTGACAGAATTATGGCCCTTTAAGAACGTTAAAGTTTAGCATGCGACTTCAATCTTCAAAACTACTTCATTGGAAACTTCATACAAGTCTTTGAGGTCAAAATTGGAGGTCACTATCCAAGGTCCATAACTCTAGCATGGGGTTTCACAGTATTATGGTCTTTTTAAACTTAGAAAATTCTTGGTAAAAGTTTTGAATGCAACATTAAATTGAATTGAATTAGCTTTTATTGTGTTGAAGAAATATGATGATAAACACTGGAAAATCAGTCAATAATTGCATATAACAAGTAAATTATTACTTGAATCTTTTTTACTTTTTGTAAAATCTTAGTACATTTTTTTCTTGAAATATTTTGGTTAAAGGTATTCACTTAAAACTTTATACATATCTGCAGGGTCATAATTGAAGGTCAGCTTCAAAGCCCATAACTCTCACAAGGATTTTTACTGAATTATGGCCCTTTTTGAAATTCTTGGTCAATGCAGCATGCCTCAAGATTTATGCTGATTTCATAAAATTTCTAAAGAGTTTTTAAAAGTTAAATATTGTTAAGTGAACAAAGAAAGTAATTTGCACATTGCAAACAGTATGTACGATCAACGTAAATTACCAAAATGTGGTAAAATAGGTCAGGATCCAAAATCCATAACTCTCATGGATTTTGACCGCGTATTGTGAATTTAGTTGAACATATATTTTTCATAAACTACTAAGACTCATAACTATGTCATGTATATTATTTCAACGATAGATCATAAGTCATTGACCCTTAGCATAAACCGCGGGCTTAGCGCAAAATGGTTGTTACCTATATGACATAAAGATGGAGTTACAATTCTTTCGCACCAAGCACAATGAAGCAGTCGAAACGAAAGCTCGAATTTTGGCGATCTGTAGCAAGGATCAATGTTGATTTTTTTTTCATTTTAGCATGATAATGGGATTTTTTTCAAGTGTCACGTTGCCATGTCCACAACCCCACGTAAAGGTTTTTTTTCCATTTGCGTAAAATCTGGTAACATTTTCCGAGAGTCCCGCGGCTTTTCCATGAATCTGCATTTTTATGGGTGACCCTATTTCAACAGCAGCGTGACATTTATAAATAATTTATCGCTCGAGCCCTATATAGATCCGTAATAGAGCAGATCCGCCCGCAACTTTTTGTATTATCGTCTGGTAATTGTATTCATTTGTTCAATAATAGTAAACTCGCTGTCCCAGGAGGCAGCTTATTGTTTCAGAAAATAGCTCCATCGAACGTGTGAATACGCAATCGAAATCCAATTTATTCTCCCGTCTAACACTACAATGCTATCGCATGACACTGGTTCAATCTAAAAACGGTTCACGGATCGAACTAGCCTGTTCGACTTTTTCTGGGAACAAAGTAATATACCGCAAGAACTTCTGCTCTAGTTTTAGCTGCATCGGCCAAATTCATCTCCAGGAAGCGTGACCGCCCTCTACTTGTTTCTGATTGGATAAAACCCTAGGTTGCATGCAATGGACGTCATTTGCTGGAATCAATAGCCCTGTTTGTATTGCAGGCGGTTAAATATAATTGAAACATGAGAGTTGTTATTAGCGACTGTATTCTAAAAGTAGAAAACCTATTATGCCATGTCCGCCCGCAACTTTTCTGTAATTGTGACGTTTAACCTCATTTTTTCTCTCTCTGATTAGTGCCTAATTGTTAGCAAGCTTAACCGAGAATAAACGATGTTGGTAATAATTCTTTGCAATGTTCTAACGTTTTCGGATCCTCCCCCGCCCCTTTTTTCAAGAAATAGTTTTAAGAGCATATACATGTATTGCTACCGTCCAATATTATCAATGAACTAAGCACTATATTATACAAGAAATTATACATCACTGCATAGTTGCTTTCCAATGTCCTTAGTGTTGTAAGTACATAGTTAATTATTTATTACGATGGCCATTAGAAATAATCAGTATCAATACGAGGGTTGGTTGATAAGTTGTGAGCCTTGTATCTAAAGAGTTAATTAGGGTTGTCATTTAAGCCCTTCAATTTCCTGAAATTTTAAGGCTGTGTGCCCGAAGACCGGTGTCTTTTGGCCAGTTAGTATGGCACTCTTAAGTTAACGAGACAATTAATGGACTTGCTAAATGGCCAAAATCGCTTAACGAGCAATTATATAATATTTGCCTAAGAAAGGGCTAGCACCAATACAGATATGGTAGCAAGTTAGCAACACTAAGGAAATATGTCCCTTCGTGTGCTACAATGAAAATGAGGGTAGCGGAATATAAGAGTGGTTGGTTGACAGAACCTTGAGGACGTTATCCATCCTGGACGGACTGTCACTGTTACACGCCTTAGTCTCGCCAATCTGAAGGTTGACAGGTGAGGTAAGTTGCAAAGACATCAGGTGGAATTTCACGGGAAAAAGTATATTTCATTCTTATCGGAAAAGCTCTCGGCTGGTTGGATACTCAGACTTTATATAGTTCTGAAGTACACCAGGAGGAAGCACATATGTTGACTCTTTTTGGAATTTATTGAACTTTCGAATTATATGCCTGGTTCGCGCCACTAGACATTCTACAGTTTCCAAAAAAATGAAAACGTGCAATTTTCGGTACCAACTTCGGACAGATGTGAAACGAGAAAGTGGATGTCTTTCTGAACGGTCAAGAAAGGGACTCTTTCGATTTGTTACATCGAGGCTCTTATAAACATAGCTGGAAGAAGTGTACAGATATTGAAGGGGGTCATAATCATATCGAAAAATAATGCAATATGTCCGCCAAAAACAAACTCTAACATTCAAGCCTCAAAACTTATCAGTCAGCCCTCGTACCAAGCATATAAGACAATGTACTAGGAGTATATTTATCAGGGCATGCTTTGACCCCTTAATTTTGTCATTGAATAATCAATGTTTATAATACAGACTTTCTATAGAAAGACCATAGTCAGTATTTATATGCACTAATCTAGAGGCACTTTATGCGGAATAAAATTCTAGAATTAATGAGTTGTTTAATGCACAAACCAGGAATTTCTATTAAATGCACATTCAGCGTTAAAAGGAAAAATAATCATTCTATTTTTTTGTGCTTCAATAAAAGTGAATTGCCATATAAGGAACTATCTACGGAATTGTCCACAAAGCACTCTTCACAAGACAATTAAATCTTAATTTAGCCCCATCAGAGCACGTCCGCCCTCAACTTTTCACTGATTGGCCGCGTGCTTTGCTTCTTCAGCGCTTTTTTCTATTTCCAGCTACGTTAATCCAATATTATTATTTAATGGGGTCCCCGGCTAAATCTAGAATGGCTCGCCGCAGAATCAGCTTCGGAGAATTCTTTAAATAGAAACTTCAGGCCAGAGACAGGCTATACTTGTATTGGAGATCGATAGCTAGAGATGTTTCTGCTATTTCTAGCTGTATAGCTTTGTCGTCATAATGACGCGTGTTGGCCTCCTAGACGTAAATGCCGGTGAAAGCTCTATATTAGGAAATTCGCACAGAAGTCATTGATTTTAAGTTGTATTTTGTAAGAGACATGTTTGCTATAACTTTAGGGATAATCTCTGTAGGGTAAAAAATACGAGAATATTGAATGCAAAGAGTTGACCATTGTGAAACATATTCATGAGCATGTTCTTGCAGACATGTTTTTGTTTTTCGTGTGACGGATTCACTCTCTTTATCATCATCAAGGTCATTTTATTCATTACCTTGAATCACATTTTCTTTGGTTTTTGGCCAAGATGTAATTTGGCTGACATGCAAATATATATAATAGATCACCGGTCACTGATACATGAAGACAGCTTATAGCTGTACACGTACATGAATGCACGCGCTTCTTTGATCGTCTGCCAAACGCGTGTAACTGTAAACGATGTCATACGAGAACACTCTGGTATACCTTGTACGTTAGCGGCCATTTTGTCCTTTGGTTTATTCCTTTTGCATTATGATAATCCTTATCAAAGCCAACAAGGATAGAGTTAAAATAACTTCTAATATATTTCTTTAAAGCGTTAAAATCCGGGCGATTTCCCATCTAAGTAATTTAATATTTTACGTAACAAAGGTCAGCGTCTCCTGGTAGGGTCAACTGAATACGATTTTACTGGGGAAATACGGAATGAAATATATGGATAAACAATGTTTTTTTTATTTTTCCATTGAAAATGGACAGTCTCGTTAGTATAAGAGAAAACGAGATTTGTAATTTCAAATTAAATGGTATGTTTGTATATTTACTTTAAAAACAGTTTAATTATGTTATACGATGTCACTGAAGAGGTGGCTTGGAGTTAACACCAACGAATAAGTGATCTTTTTTATTTTTTATTATCATTTTTTCACTTTCATCTGACTTCAGTTATACAAAGTTGTTGTTTATTACTCGCAGAGAAAAACACAAGTTTTCTTTCATATACAACAAGTTGAGTTCAAAAAACTTCACAATGGGTAGAGAAAAATAAACTTTAACAATTCGAAAAATATCACTTAATATGTAACAAGAGAAACAGGTAAATGTGTTACAACAGTTTACAAGAAAAAATATTTACAAAAAAAAAAAATAAGAAAAAAAAGAAAACATACAACAACAACACTTTTTTTGCAATGTTGATGATGTGATATGATTTTGTGTGAAAAAAAATAGGTGCCCTGTTAAGTCCTACTTCATGTGAAGGCACGGAATTGTTTCATTCCCAGCTTTTAAACATGTTGTAGAAAGAAAGGAGTTTTCTTGTTTCTTTTTTCAAAGAAAATTTGAATTTAGACCGGAAAAGGATTTAGGAAAAATAATTATTAACCACGTTATTGCCATTCTATAACGTCAATGACTTTTAAAAATAAGGGCGATTCTTTAACTGGATGAGTCATGACATTTAAACGCTTGAATGATATTAATGTTTTCGCACTCATATATCTTCGTCATAAAATGGAAGGCAGAATGTCCAAGGACGTTAAAGGGCAAAGGTTTTTCATATATACTTTAATGTGACAAAGAAAAAAGTGTTCGTTATGAGTTTTTTTATTACCGCCTTATCAAGAAGTTAATAATAATAAATGTAACAGCGTATAAGATAAAGTTGACATTTTTATTAACATGTAAAGATGAAATGAGTAAAGGTAAGTTTGCAGTTGTTAAAGCATATAATTTTAAAGCATCCTAAGTGTACAAAACAGTAACAATTTACAACACAACTGATGTAAAGATAAAAACATACATTAAAACTCTGCTCAACAGATTCATCTATTAAAATATACGTAACCAGTATAACAACAACGTCAAATTTGAAAAAAATATAAACATAACAATAAAGATTCTTAATAACAGATGTAATAATCAAAAATGAAAATAAAATGCCTTATGTAATCCTCATTTAACAACAGAAAGATTATCTGTTACACGAAAAAAAAAAACAACATTCATACTTTTAGATCTAACATTAAAATCTCAAGTACAAAACATAATGACTCTACAATAGATAGGGTACTTATAATACATTGACGTTACACACTTAAAACCGGTTGCGCACTAACACAATTTATTCTTTGGCTATTATTTAATCTCAAAGTCCAAAAGATGAGTAGTTATCATAACAAAATGTGTTTTTTCTTCTTCTTTTCTTTGGTAATTATAAATGATAAAAATCTTTACATAGTCTAAGCTTAAGCAGCTCTTATTTTAAAGCATACATGTACAATGTAGTTTTAATTTTGTGTGCAAAGATCTTGAAATTCTTATCTTGAAATTTTGATGAGATATTTGAACGTTTTAGTACGGAAATTTTGCAGCCAAATCCATAATAAAATAGCACTTCTTATTCAAGAATTTAATAGCCAAATATTTAATTTATTGAGAATTTAAAAACAGATAGCATTATTTGAAGCGTTAGCAGGATAAATTAAGCGCAGCACATTGCCGATTTGTATAAAAATCGCTACATTTATATAATGACCTAAAAATATAATATTACATATTTATATAATGTATTAACATCTATAATAATAAATGAATGAAAAAAATAATTAAAAACATAGCACATTTTTCTTCACTTTAAGCACAACTATATTAATGAAATGTAGTAAATTTTGTACATAAAAATAAAGTATTTAAAAAAATGTCTTTGAAACTTTTTTTTATCATGAAATGTTTTAAAACTGCACAAATTAGTGTGCAATATACCAACGTTTCTATGACTAGAAAAAAATATTAAATTTAAAAATATCAAAATTGATTGAACAATATGTTCTAACGTAACAATTCTGTACACTGAACCGTTTTTCACCTTTTTTTACAAATTGGAAAGTTTGATTTCTAAATGTTAACGAATAACGTTTATAATGACGTTGTCGTCACTACGTGGGGAACACTGGACCCACTTTGAGCCGCTGTTGTGTTCATACCAAACGACAAAGTGTCCATCATGACCGGGGATGTTGTTGACGGTAAAGAATGATTAACCGCTAAAAGTTTTGCTTCTTTTTTAGCTTTTTGTTTTAAGTGCACTTTTGCGTGTCTTTTTTTCTCGTCACTGCGCGCAAATTTTCTTCCACAAGAGTCACATGAAAATGGCTTTTCGCCAGTGTGTGTGCGCACGTGCGTAGTAAGATGATCACTGCGCGAGAAAGAGCGCATGCAGATTCTACAATGGAATGGTTTTTGTCCAGTATGTATTCTAATATGGCGCGTTAATTCGTCACTACGCGAAAATCTTCGGTCACAACTATCCACCGGGCACGGGTATGGCCTCTCGTGTGGGGGCGTTTTACTCGGGCGATTTGGGTATTTACGTGGCTTCACCGGTAGCAGTTTTAGTTGACCTTGTTGATAAGGCTGATTTAAGATTCCATGGAGTTGTGCTTTTGATGACGAACTTTGATCAAAATTCATTTGTGGAGTAGAAGGCAAGAGGAAAGAAGAGTCATTAGATAGTTCACTACCAGGTTCGGTTTTTATTGGAACGTTGCTGTACATTGGCGGTGTAACGCTCGTCGATCTCTGCTGAATTGTCGTCTGCTGTAACGCGCTAAAATCAGGTAAGTGCGACTGCACTTGTGGCACACCTGTCACTGTGCCTTGTATTGTACATTTGAAATTAGCACCAATGTTTGATGACTGTGAATGATATGTGACGTCACTAGATTGAAACTGTGGCATTGTCTGTTGAGCGTTTACATTAACTCCCGTGCAACTGGGGTAGTTAAGTCCACTCATGTTCCCAGTTGAGTACGGGGTAGCCTCATTTTGTTGTTGTGAGCAACTGAACACCGGCTTCTGTTGTTTAACTTGAAAGTTACAATATGAGACGCTTGGAGCTGTGTACGGTGGTGGTGGGGTAGAGAACGCTTGCTCTATGTCAAGTTCACTACATACGGGCATCTGAGGCTCAGGTGTGGATTGAGTTGAACTTGGTGTAACCGGTGAGGTCAACGGAGAAGCAAACCCTGTGGAATATTGGTCACACGGACTTTGTTGTCCCATACTAATGTTGTCTGGTGGCGGGGATCCAGCCATTGACTGTTGTGATGGTGTAGTCGGCGCCGAACTAAACAAGGAACCAGACCCACTTTGCTGACAATCTGCAAGTGTTGAAATGATAGCATTGAAATCAGCTTGTTGTTGTTGTTGTTGTTGAATATGGCAGGCCATATCGCATGATGATGTTTGCGGGACCTGTGCTTGAACTTGTGCGCCCTGCATTGTCTGCGACAAAATGTTGAAGAATGGCGACAAGGGTGCGAAGAAGTTGAGGTTCTGTGAAGGATCATTGCTACCCGATGTTGGGGTCACGGATGTGGTGACCAGTGTGCCTTTGTAGTGGAGTTGTTGTGGGTAGTTGCCCTTATGTTGTGCGTCTGATGCACATGTGTTTCCTCTAATGTTGTTGTTTATGTTGTTAGTGTTGTTGTTCTGTGCTGTCTGTGGCCTGATATTGAAGAGGGTCTCAGTTAGTCTTTCCGGGAGATTCACCGAGGCTTCTAGTGTTGCTGAAAATATAAATGAAATAATATTGTAAATAGTTTAAAAACAGCATATATGTATCTATATATTAGTATACATGTATATGAAATATTATTGAACAGAAATATAACAAACTAAATTCATATTAAAAAACAGTAAATATTTGTCAGTTATTAATTATTTAAACATTGAAAATAGTTAATACTCGTATTAGAAAAATATACTTTTTAATCAGTATATCTAAGTTTGTTTACATAAAATTTTGTTTATTTTTATAAAATAAAATCATTCATTAGATATGTTAATCTTTCTTAAATATTGAAATAATTTTCATATGCTCTAAACAATTTATCTATTTATTTATTTAATTTATTTATTTATTTATTTTAACGCGTAACCTCCATACTTAGATTAGTAAAGAACGACAACTCTGTGAGAAATTTCATTGTCAGTGATATAACTACTTTTTGCTCGCTAAAGCGCAACGGAATTTATGAATGAACTCTTCGTAGTATTTAGTATCAAATATGCGTCAGTGTAATTGATCATAAGCTTAAAATAGCAACAGCTATCGGGGATCACCGCCAATTGACGTCATACGCATATGTAATTAGGACAAGCTGTGTTAAGCTCCGCCTCTTTGACGTAAGCGAAATTCCTATCTGAGTGCGCTTTAACCATGTTTCATGGTCAAATGCACAATTTTACAACGTCTTAAACCACATTGATACTATCTAAATCACCAAATAGTTGTTTACATAATTTGCCATCAAATAGTAATGATAAAATCTAAACAAAACGATGAAAATCACAAATGGTTTTATACCGCCAACAATCTAGCTTGTCTGCCTATGACGTACGCAGTCTTAAAATAGAACAAGAGTTCTCAAAGTATAAAGTGAATCCATGCAAAATAATCGTAAAAAGCATCAATTGTTTTATCATTTGAATAGAATAAACAAAGTGATAATGTCAACATTGAAGTGTATCATTATCGTGAAATGTCACTGTCGAAAGACAACCAAATAAAACGACAATCAAAGCCAAATGCAGACGATCAGCTGTTCAACGAATATAAGTGCTGATTCAATTTGTTCAAAAGTGTTCTTTAAAAGAAAAACCTACCAGAAGCTGTGATCGGTAAAGGATCCAAGGTATCCACAAAGAATGCCATATCCGAAGATGAAGTAACAGGGGTATTAAGTTCCTCAATAGACTCTGAAGGGAGCCTAAAAGACCCAAATCCCGCGTCATGATAACTATCAAAGCAAACAGTTTCTGCTAAAGCAACCTGCGACAAGGTGTCAAGACCGTCCATAATCATTTCGGAAGGTTCCGTGTTATTCACTGTATTATCCAACTTGTAAAATAATACTTCACTTATGCAACATCAAAATATTCATCCAACATTTAACAGTTAATAGTATTTTGTTTTCATCTACCAACTTTACGCTTACTCTCAAAATCTATGAATGAACTGGATCTAGCGTATCACAAATTTATGAATGAAATCTTCTCTTACGCTAATGCCTTATTTGGAACATGTAGTAAACCGACGGCCAATCAGGAGGCTTCGTTTAGTTGTAATGCGCATGACAACAAGTGCGTCAATAGTGACGTACATCCCGATTACACTGCAAGACTAACGACGAAAAAGTAGGTTAACGCGATTAAATGCACATTTTAGACTGGTTTTTAGAAAAAACGAATGAGAACTACAAAGATTAGATAAAATTGCATTCGTATTCTTCATTTTGATTTCTATTTCGCTTTACTTTTGGAGAAAACATCAATAGTATCGTTTACTACAACCTATCTACGCCGGAATAAGGCTTGCCTTTTATGGAAGGACAAGGTCACATTCCATCGATTGACGTCAATAGACGCATGAATAAACAGGTTATTTGCTATCCTTTTATGGAATGATCGGACGTCTTCGCCGATCGTCGGTTATTTTCGTACCGGAAAGAATATGACCATATAAAGAATTATCCGTAAAAAACAATTATTTTCGTGGGAAGGCGGTTTAAACCGAGTGGAAAATTCCCACGGTAAATTTTTCAATTGGCGGAGAACATTCGATGTTCACATGAACAGCTGACCTCGCATTTACTATAAATCCGAAACTATGTTGAAAATTTGTCTTTAGTCTATAGACTAGTTTGTATTTTCGTAATCAGACATAACCATGCAGTCTGTCCTGAATATAGGTCAATGTTACAGATAGATATGATATCCTAGCGCTGTTTGTTTTCTTTATTAATCTTTATGACTAACGTAACTATTTTAGAAAAGTTTGGCTTGGTAGATTATAAGAAGTAGTATAAGTATCACTATCATTCTAAATACTGATTATAAATCTACTGCCACTGAGATTTAAAAAAAATGGCGAAATATAAACAAACCATTTTTTTATTGAAGTGATTATTAGATAAGGTAAAAAAGAAATAAGTGTATTTTCTAGTAAAATACAACTTTTATAAGCTAAGATACATAAATAACATTCGTTATATTTCGATGTTCATTTTAGATGAACAAAAACATAGCAAGTAAAGTATGCGCATAGTCTAGGGTCTTTTTAAATACATGTCTGCAAAAGACTGAATATTAAGCATTCGAATCATTGAAAAGTATATGTATATGTGTTATTATTATTATTATTATTATTGTTGTTGTTGTTGTTATTGTTATTGTTATTATTATTATTATTATTATTATTATTATTATTATTATTATTATTATTATTATCATCATCATCATCATTAGTATTAGTATAATTATTTTCATTAGGTAGCCTTTCTTTTTGGTCTCGTTTGCATTTTGTCCAGCCTAAAAACGTGTATCATTTAGTTTTAACATTGAAATAGTTAAATAGTTGCCAAAAAGCAACAGAAGAAGGTAATTGGCCAATGAGCAACATTTTTGAAACTATAAAAGTACGCCAAAAATAGAAAAAAAGCTTTTGGAAAATGAAATAAAAGCATTTCTGAGGCATAATGGGCCTTCAAGGGCGGTTAATGATGATCTCGGTCAAATGTCACTAGTTTTACCTGGCTAAGGGACGTCGTGAAAAGGCATAAAGAATCTTTTATAAGCAATCTTAATGAACACTTTTAATAGCATTAGTATTATTAAGTGACATTTTTTCTCACTTTTTTTCAGTTTCAAAGTTGAGCGTTATCAGCTCCAAATTACAAAAGATTGACTTTTATGATAGTGACTGACTTAAAGCTGATGTTAAAGCACATGTTTAAGACAAAATACAAAAACAGCACTTCCTATATATATAGAACATAAAAATAAATTGAAAGTGAACGATTAATTTTTTGAAGTATATTTATAGAAATTTTCAAAAGTCACTTAAATGATTGTTTATTCATGCGAAGTAAATTATAAAATTGAGGGCAATTATGGCAAACTGTAAAGTTATTTTGACTTTTACCCGTACACCTACAGATTTACGCATCGATGAGCAAGATTTCTCTTTTAAGTGTCTAATAGACGCTCAGTAGGTCAGTCGTATCTCATTTTTTTCTAAAAATAAATTTTGAAGAGTTCGCATTCAAAATAGTCTTAATCTTTAGCAATGGATTCGTTTATTTTGTTTGTTTGAAAGTAAACCGTTTTTCTTTTTAAACAGAAAATACTGAAACTCGCAAATTATTGTATCTTGATTTCTGTCATTCGATTTAGAGATGTTTATGCAAGATTTTTTCACTTCGTCACATGTAAAGGTACAGAAAAAACGTATAAAATGCTCAGCAAGAACATGTGATTTGATTTATTTCGGCAAAATATGTTCCGGACAATTTTATGCTGGAAACGAAATTTTAAATTTTGTAAACAACTATTCTGGTCAAATCTTCGAGTTTATTATTGGTTCACTGAGGTCTTATTTGATTATTGTTTAATTTACTAGAACTATAAACCCATTTCTGAGAAAAAAAGATTTCAAATCTACATGTAGAAGCATAATTGTATTTTAGCCTTTGTCGCATTAAAATTTTATCTATGTTATTCTTATTTATCATGTTCTCCGTGTATGTTTTAGAATTATGATAATATAAACAGTAAAACCTGTGTTTTAAACACCACCTCTGAATAAAGATAACCTTGAAAATACAGGCCACCTTTTGATAAGCTTTCATTGATAAAATGGAATAACGTAACCTCCAAATAAAGACCATTTGTCTATAGATAATTATTTGTCTTTTAATCGGATGGCCTTTGTTCGCAGGTTTGACTGTACATGTATGCCATAACATAACCAGGGCAATTATATTCAGAAAATAACATGTCTCTGATATGAATAATGAACCATAATTTGATTACTAACATATTTCTATTCTTTGATATGATCAGGATCAATACTGTTCGCTATCAGTTTCTCTATTTGTAATAGAGTTTGTAAGCGAACAACATGGATCCTGATCAGACTGCGCGGACGCGCAGACTGGTCTGGATCCATGCTGGTCGCAAACGCATTACGTTGGTTTTGTCATGTCGTGACGCGGCTCATTTTCTATTTGAAAGACATTGATCTGTGTGCTAGAGACGTTGGATATATATTCAAGTGTTACTTTGGGGTAATATTATAACGGGTGGTTGCTCTCCAGAGCAGGTCGTTCTGCAGTGGTTGAACGTTATCTGATATCATAAAAGTGCATAAAATTGGTCTTTAGGGTACTTCATACCAATATTTCCCGTTACTGATCAGTTTCACACAATTCATAATGCAAATACGTCTTCTTGATTTGTGATTTCCGTATGTAATTTAGAAACGGAAATTAAAGTTGAATAGCTGTTGTCACCAGTGATCATTCTGACGAATATAATCTAAATACTTTCCGCAAACTGTATTATGACTTTTATTCTTTAGAAATCTGTTTACGAGTATTGTAACATCCGTTACGTAAAAATCTTCACAGTTAAGAAGTTGTCAAGGACATCACAATTAACTCTGTGGTCAGTTATACTTAGAAAAGAATAAGTTATCATTATGTATGATATAAACAGAGTTATCCGGTTTGGGTACGTGTTGTGTAAAAAAGTAAACAGGATTTAGAGCTGCATGTTTTTGGAATAAATGCAGTATGCCAATTTTATGTAATAGTTTATTTATACACATGTGCTTTGTTTATACGAGTATATATATACAACAATAGACTAACGATAAATCAGACAAACGATTAAATAATACAGATCCGGGTTAATTGTGCTTTTTTCCTTAAAAAAAGGAATTCATGTAGCATGTGTCAACATCTGTTATAAATAAACATTTTTTTTAGAGAACGCACTATACATGTATACATGTACAATGCATGTTTGATCTAGTCGATCATCAGTTTTTGCTCTACATAAAGCTACAGTCTCACTTACATCCCGGCAGAGCCCCGGTAGAGCCCCGGTAGACGTGCGGGGTGATCCGGGAACGACCGGGGTACGACCGGGAACAACCGGGGTACATCCGTAACTCTGCCGGCAACGTCCTGGATGATCCAGGATGATCCGGGAACATCCGGCATTCGACCCCGGATGGAATAAAATATTTAATATCACCGGGGTGGTCCGGGATGATCCGGGAAGGTATAGCTTTGCCGGCTTCATCCTTAGCTATGCCGGGAACGACCGGGGTTATACCGGGAAAGCACCGTAGCTCTGCCGGCACAAACCAGGGATGATCCGGGGTATGATATAGCCGGTAGAGCTACGGTTCAGCTACGGTAGAGCCCCGGTACATGCCGGCAGAGCCCCGGTAATTACAGGCAGAGCCCCGGAGGAAAAAGGTACAGCTACGGTTGATCCCGGTAGAGCCCCGGCAAAGCCCGGATCATTTCAAAAGAATAACGACAATTTGCGATGACTGCACTTGTTTGTATTAAAAACCCTTCCCATTTCCCTTCTATCCAGTATGGCATAAGGATTTTTCAGAAAATCATCATGAATTAATATTCTGGAACAATAGTTATTACTGTATATTAAATAAAAGTTATGTATCAATGTTATCATTTTCGGGCGTTTTAAATCCACCGGGGTTCTACCGGGGCTCTGCCTGGATCGTCCTGGGCTCTGCCGGGGGTCTGCCTGGATCGACCGGGGCTCTGCCTGGGTCAACCGGGGCTCTTCCGGCGTCATCCGGGAACGACCGGGGAAGCACCGGCATGAACCATAGCTTCACCTGGGCTCTGCCTGGATGATCCGGAGCGCATCCTGGGTGGTTAGTAGGGAACAACCGTAGTGCTGCCGGGGTAAGTGTGACCGCAACAATAATTTCGTCCCGGATCATCCCGGTAACTTATCGGGATGGTCCTGGGCTCTGCCGGGAGTAAGTGAGACCGATGCTTAACTTCAACCTTATTCCCATAGTTTAAATCTCTTAATGTTTCCCACATAGACGAAATCATCATCCTAATAAATGACCACCTTATCGATTAAATGAGTTTAAATGAACCGATCTGACCTATTTTTTTATACAATATATACACAGTAACCCGGACGGCAACATACTTCAGAAAATATTTTCCTTGTACGAGTGAACAAAAACCACCACACTCTCTTTTTCAAACACTGACGTTTTTCAAACACTGACGTATTTCTATTCCCAATACCATGTATTATATTTGTACATATATGGATTTAAAACATACAGAAAAAGCACGAGTGTCCTTTAATGATGATTTGAAATAAATATGATTTATATAAATAAAGTGTATGAATGCATCAATGTACAAAATTCATTCAATATCATGAATGTGATGCCAACCAACGGTACTATAACTATCCATAAAATACCTAAATTCCCTTTACCCCCCCCCCCACCCCCTCCCCTATTATGCATTCAAAGTTTCAGGTTTATTTGAATATTGGTACCTATATTTGTTAAAGTATATAAACATGAGATTCCGATTTTTCGGGTACAATTTTACTCGTTTGAAGGCATGTCGCTTTAATTTCAATATATAAAACACTAGTAATGGCAAAAAAGCAACGTTTTTCAACGTTAAGATTGACCTAATTCGTGATTTAGTTTTACCTTGTACATGTAATTAAATGCACTTTTATATGTTCTAATGTCACGCTAATGTACAGGTATTTAATAAAGCAAGAAACGAAACATGGGAAACGAACATGATATACCTTTCTGTTAATGGAAAGCAAAACTGAATAAATTAAATACCCTTTTATTGTAAAACGCCAGAGTTAAATACTGGGTTTCTTCTTTATAAAAGTAATTTAATCACGTTCTTTAAAAAGGTGTATTTTCATCATTCATAAAATCATTAAGTAAATCAAGATAACCATTAAACCTAATCTTGTGTACATGTATTACCAAAATAAATTTGTTGCCTATATTCGATAATTTTGAGGCTTAAAATTTACCTTTTTTCATATCATTTTTATTCTACGACAAATTGAATTTAAGTTAACTGGAACATAAACTGAATATCAAAAATGACTTTTTTGTGTGCATGCATATGCCATTGTCTATTCTGATATTTCAATCAAGTAAATGTATACATACATGTAACAATTCTGACACGTGACCATACTGCTGGTTATAAATACTAACTATTGTATCTATAATATACTTACATTTGATAACTACGTTTGACCTCCTTTAGGTCAAACTATAAAAAGGTCATCTGTTCATAAGATAAATTTGATCCCTGAATTTATTATGGTCATGCATACATTTATTTGTTTTTGTAAATAAGGCATATAATGTCATACTTAGGTTTGTTTATTGTCGCTAATTGTACGTAATCTCGCAATTAGTTCATGTAAACTTTTGGTACAAAATAAAGATCCTGTATTAGTTAAGAACGCGTTTTATGTAAGTCATTTTAGCTAAAAAGCATTTTTTTGCTTCTCAAATAATTAACATACATGTAGTATACTAGTATGAAGTCTAATATGGTCAATTACCAAACGTCGATTTCATTAACACTGAGGAAGAAAGACAACAACAAAAAAATGCGGAATTTAAGGTAGAGAAATAGGAACAAACTCGGTATAACGGAAAATAATTTTAAGAGTCTAAGTTTCGTATAAGCTAACTGAAAGACTAAATAAGTCGCATGAAATCAAACTAAAATCCCGGATGAGTTCCAACAGGCAATGCAACGTTGTGACATTTACCAGCCCTGATATGAAGGCCAGGGTCAATTTTTATATTTCCTTAAAATTTACTTTATAAACAGATTTTCATGAAGTCTTGTACATTTCAGCATACGGTATTTTAACACAATAAAAATTATATGATTCAGTCTTTTGGAATTATTCTTCGAATTTGCTACGGAACGTGCGAACTTTTTGTTCTCGGTTTCGCACTTTGTAATTGATCGTGCGGACTTTTATTATTTTGGACCAATAGAAAACAGTATTATATTAATAACACTCATTAACATATTAATCATGCCCGCGTTCATTTTCAGTTATTTTTAGCAACCATAAACGTCGTGCCGAAATAAAGCCAACGCGTCTCAACTGTCAGAAAGAAACATTAAAGTAACATTAAAACAATGGTATTGTTTTCATTATTAATTATGTACAAAACATCTAATTATAGTCGACATTTTACTCCTATAGTTGGTGACTAATTGATGTTGTACTTTTGACGTTATCTAGAATATTTTAAACAAGAGGTTACAAAAACACTTCATGTTACAAACATGTCAATTAAAATTACTAAAAAGGACCCGCCCTCTACAACTATTAAGACAACGGCCTTTCTATATTTATTTTTTTTACATAACGTTGACTATGCATGCATGCAATGTTTTTTCGATATTTTTTCTTGTTTCTTTTTAACTCTGACAAAGTAGTATTTTGACTTCTATACAATATACTTAATCATTATAATTGTACGAATTGCCAAAGATTGCCAAATGAGAACAGAATCAGGTAATCGGCCGATGAGTAACTTTTTAGAAAACACCAGATATAAAAGTTTTCGACAAATAACAAAAAAAAATATTTCTGATGCGTCTTGGGCCTTTAAAAAAACAATAACCGTCAGAAATGTGTACATCTTTCTTTCTAAAATTAGAAAGGGCAACGATGTGTTCTCTTCTAATTAAATAATGAATTTATGAGCAAGATTGTAGCTCAATGAGCCTTTAAATTTATTTTGGATCATAAAATGGACTTATCTGCAAAGAGAGCACTTTATTATGTGTAACAAAATCCATGTATGAAATTAGATATCGCGCCATTTTCATTATATACGATCTTTTCAAACTATGTTATGCCGCAAAAGTTCCCATTCTATCAGTTAGTATTATCGGAGATAAATGACCTTATATTTGTCAAGATATTTATCAAGCACTTGACACACATATCATCTTATATTGATCTTCTACTCACTAAACGCTAATTTGTGGTATCAGTGACCTACATAAGCCATCAACCGGTAAAGCGTCGGGTCCTCACAGCACTTCTGCAAAGGGCTTAATTCTAGCACAGCGAAATGTGAACATATTTAGCAAATCTTAAATATTGTTTAGTCTAGTATGAAAGAGTAGTGGCGGCGTGCCTGAGTGGTTAACGCGTCGGACTAGTATTCTATGGAATGCTGACCGCGCGGGTTCATACCATGTCAAGAAATTTTACATGTATTGCTAAGTACTGGTTGGTTCTAGGAATGGATTTTAGAGTATTTCAATCTGCTTATAGCTTTCAACACAGTCGAACTAAAACAAATTTGTATAAACTAAACTAGTGGTGAATTATTTACTTAAAGGCACATTATGCCACAGAAATTCATAATTTCTAATTCTTTAGAAAATTGTCAAATATGTGTTTACTAATGTTTCAAGTAGTATGTTAGTATGTAACAACTGAAGACAGTAGTGCTGTATGGCAGTTAGGTGTCGTACAGGTAGCAAAGAAATAAAAATGATAAAATTTCTGAGGCATAATGGGCCTTTAAGGAAACCCATTTTGTAATGATAATGTAGGTTAAATTGAATAAACACCGGCCTTTCCTCGTATGACCTACTTACATACATTTCGAACTTAAGAGGCCTAAACGGTATTTGATCAAACTTTCTACAAACTGCATATAATATCTTATATATTTGAAATTACTGAAATGTTTAACAATATATGATAACGCGGTGTAATTGAGTGTAATCTTTTATACTGATATACGTATTTTAAAAAAGCGATCAAGTTGCTTTTACATAGCATGCATAATAAATACATTAAGTACGATACGCGGTCATAAATTCGAACAAGATTCAGTGCACTGTATGATAAGATGTGATTGTAAATTGCATTTTGGACTACAAGTACTTCAATATTAACGTCGGCATTGGTTTCAATGTTTATTTATCTTTGTCAATTTTCTTATCTATCAAACGCGGGGCGTTTCAGTATGCATTTCTCCATAACTATTGTTTTGACATATGTATAAATAAAGTGTATCCATGCAAATAAACATTATAAATAAAGAAATAAAAATCGCATATCTTTCGTTTACCGGCATTAAGTGAATTGTTGCTTTCTTGAAAGAATCATTAATTACGACAAAAGAGGTACTTGGTCTCAATCGAATATATATACTTGAATGCTGCGTGTTTTTTCATGCTTAAAAGAAGGTAAGTTAGTTGTTGTTTTTTAATATTAACAACAACAAGAATACAAATATGTGTTGTGAATATGTTACGACTTTTAACGACAACAACAACAACAACAGAAAAAAAAATGAATAAATAAAATTTAAAAAAGAAATGCATGCTAAGCAACACAAGTTGTACAAAAGGCCATTTCGAGGGTGGTGATTTTTTTTAATTTACATAAAACGTTATTTTTAAAGCCTTTTTCCCCTACTATTATTTTCAACAAGTACAAGCCAAAATTTGAAGTACATTTGACATTTTCCGGCAAACTTCGGATATAATTGATTTTAGCCGAGATGCTCCGATTCAGATAGCTGTTCTCGCGGTTTTTATATCGTTGCTCATGCGAACTTACTCACTGCAAATTCATGCAGTAAGCATAATGGAACTTTAGCCGAAAAAAACCATAAAATTTGATTTTCTTTACATCGATCACCTGGGCACTTAAAACAGAAATAAGCAAAAAACTACACTTGGAAATAAATTGAAAAACTAATTTTTGTGCCATTCTTAGCCAAATATGACTGAAAAGCGTTTACAACAATTTCACAATAACAATAGTTATTCTAGGTAAAAGAAACGGAGTGGGTGAAAAATCTGAAATTTTGCACACAAGTTTTTAGCGTAGATCTACATCAAATGCAACACTTATCACGAAAAATTATTTCTAGTCCCGTCATGTCAAAAAAACATAGTAAAAACCTCTTTAATGCTTTTTTGATACAAATGTAGCTTAGTTCAGACGTCGTAAAAAAATACAATATAGCGCACGGAATGTCTATGTCTGGGACGAAAGAATTTTGGTTTGGGTGTTTGGGCTTACTTAATCAATTAGCTATATACAGATATAGAGAATAACAGGTTACTGTCTTTTGAGAAAGGGTTTCTCAGACGAGGTTAGATATGGTCCTGGAAGGGGCGAGGCTTGCCGAGCCACTTCCGGACCATATCTAGCCGAGTCTGAGAAATCCCTTTCTCAAAAGACAGTAACCTGTTATTCTTTTTATCATGCCTCTATTATGATTTTGCATCTTATTTTTTTTAATTCGGGGCGCTAATTTCTGAAAGTACGGTAACCACAAGAGGGTTATACGCCAAAAAAGTAGTCCGAGGGTTTTTACCAATAATTTTATAACACAACACAAATTGGTACAATTTGCTTTAACAATTTATTTAATGTGTATTATCATAAATATTCAGCAAAGTCAATTAAACAATACCAACAATAAACATCATCAGTGCTGATCTGGCGTAGGAACATAGTGTTCTCAACCCAGCAAACACCCGACGTTGACCCAACGTTGGATCAACGTTGAATTTTGGTCGCGACGTCGGTGACCTTCATACAACGTTAAATCGACGTTGAATCCTCGACGTCTAACAGACGTTGCATTTTGACGTCGACTCGACGTCGCGTTTTGGTCGGTAATCTGACAATAGGTAAATTTAATTTATGAAACCAATATATATATAAATGAAAGCATAAACAGCGAGAATTTTAAGTTTAAGTTTAGAAAGGGAACATTATATATTTATTTTCTCCATCAAAACAACAGTATCACGTGGGTGGCTAACGTACGATATTCGATAGGTGGCGCTCTGTAAACGGATAGTCGCAGATCAGTATGAAATATATTTGCTCTATTTTCGTTTAAATAATATCTTATCTCCTCGAATTAGTCTAAGAAGTGTTTATATAATTTACAATGAAGTTGTTATCATTTTTGAGGGCTTCATTTTATAGTGGTAAATAATTTAGTAAATTCGAATTTGCGACTTATCGGATTTGAAATTCAATTGTATTGGCGGACAAAAAACGACGGGTTGACAGACAAAGTTGTGTATTCCAAACAAAAGAAAAAGGTAGGCAAACATTATATATTGTTTTTCAATGCTAATTTACCGCATGTTTGCATGGATTCGATGGTTATTTGATCATTGAAATGTTTGACTGGTAAAACTTAATGTCACGTGATTTCGCGAGATAAATATTTTTGTTTCCACGTAAGAACACTTTATCATTTGCTATAGAACAGTCTGTATAATCGGATCATTTTTCCCACACTATATCGCCATGCCAAATAAATGCACTATCAATGGTAGGAAATATCCTAGCAATTGAAATCAATAAAAAGTTAAATGCAGTACGTAAGACTCTTATTATTCAAATGCTGGTAAATAAAATTTCCTCTTATTTCTTATCAACATGAATTTCACTAATATGAGGGGCCAGTCATTTACACATGTATCAGATGCAGTTTGATTTTGATATCTGTGTAGTTGTTAAACTACTCGTTGTTAATTGTAGTACTTTACCCATACTGTAAGCATACCATGTGTTTCTTATATTATGATAATGATTCATGGCATTTGATACATGTAAATGATACGACTTTTGTAAGATATATCTGAAAGGACATAGTATTTGACTAGCTATCTTTTTATTAATGTAATCAAACAACATATTATCAATCAGAAAAAACATTATCATATATAGTTATAAATCTGGAACATACGATACGGGGACGGGAAACACAGAGATTATCGCTCCTTATGTTTTCGTCCAATCAGGAATCAGCGCCGCCATTTTACAATTTTAGTTCAAAGCGGAGGAAATGTTCGGTCAGAAAATCGATCGGTATGTTTACTTAATGGGGTTGAAGTCCCCAGAAAGTAAATGAAATAATTCTGTAAGTATCATGACATTGATCCGATGTATTTTTAACATGGTGTATAAAGTATCTAATGTGAAAAACTGTGTCTGTTGAAAGAATAAAAAATTCAATCGAACTGATGTTTTGTGTTGATCGCCGTGAAAGGGTAATTTTTGTCTGCAAAACTTCGTTTAAATAAGTAAATTACAAGAAAACGGACAGAATATTTTGATAGATCCTTTAAATATCTTTGGTTTAACGTTAAGATTATGGAATTTTAGTGAGATAAAATTAAATTTTACGGGTTCAAATTTTATAAACTGTGACAAAAATCCGAAAAATAAAATGGCGGAATGCAAACGTGATGTACATTTTTTGTCCCGTAAATGAACGTTATATGTTAATTAAATTTGTCCCATGTTAGTATTTTTTTAGTAAAACATAAACATATCTATAGCAAGAAAGTAAAATTGGATCAATTATCTTGTAGGATTTTTCATTACGCTGTGTCAAATTTCAACAATTTTTTGGTGAAATCTGAGTCCAAACCATAAATTGACGAATTTGCAGTTAAGTCGTTTGATATTTAAAAAGTAGATAAAATAATGTTTTAGAAATAGGTATAGGGTTTCTTTTAATTTTTGAAAACCATAATTTGTTATCTGAATGAGAAAAAAAAAAACATCTTTATTAAAAATTGTAGATTCCTTAGCTGTGTCATTGGATATCATGAATGATATCCTGTCATGGTGTCAATTGTTATTTGCACTTTTAAAGTCTTTTATTTCCTTATTTTTTGTATAATATTATTTCAATCTCAATTGCAGGTTTATCGAAGATTGAAAACTTTCCATCAGATGCTTTCTTCACAAATTTCTTTTTGCTTAAGAATACCAGTAATGATGAACAAGATACTGAGTGTAAGGTCACAAAAGATACCATGAATTTGTCGATTCAGATTGAAGGATTAAAATATGTATTCGTGTCACAGAGAAAATGAAGTTGGACCTACTTGTGCATTCATATATCTGATGAAACATTTTTTCAAAGCCGCATGCCTCCAGATTACCCAAAATATTTCAAAGAAATTACACTTGGAAAAAAACATACTAAGCTTTAAGAAAAAGTAAACAGATCAAAGATTCAAGTGATAATTTATATCTTATGTGCAATTAATGACTGTATATTGCAGTATTTATCACCATATTATACTGCGCTACTAACGCAGTAGGGGCCATTCATGCACATTTTGACTTCTTTTTGGTAATTTATGTAGATTATAAGTGCCGATTTCAATGTGTCAAGTATTTCTTTGTTCATTTCACAATATTTTTTGTATTTGTATTCCAATTATGTTTACATTTGTACAGCTAATATTCATAAGATGAAATAAATATTTTAAAAAAAATTGTAATGTGTAATATATTGATAAAGTGTTTTTTTATCAACTAGGTAGTCCTTCATGCTGCCTAGTCTTTTAATAAACGAGTAAAAGAATTTTAATAAGTCAGTGGTTCAGTATAAAAAATCACAGATATATTGTCCACTGGTCTGATGCATATATATACATACAGAAATGTCACATGACAAATGGGTCGAAGCTGGAACTCAACAATGGGTATGCAGGTTCATGACCAGTATGACGTGGCCATTGCAAATATGAATCTTAGTTGTTATACTATTTACAATTGAAAAAGACCACAGTAAGAAACATTGCATAAAAAAAGTTTTTCTAAACTTTAACATTCTTAACTCCATGTTTATTCCTTAAATGTCCTCTTATACCCGATACAGAATTGTATGACTTATCAGACTGATCACATACATAAGTTTTTCTTTTATCATCTTTAGATTTTACACTTATCTTATCCTCATCATCAGAATTTTCATATTCACTAGCTGTAAATTCACCAAGAAAAAAATCTAAATCAATATCCTCAAAGAGAACAAAATCCGATTTTCCATATGCCATATTGCAGTGTATCAGTATGTATAAATTTCATATATGAACATTGCATCTTAAATGTTATCTTTTTATGAAAAATTTATAATTAAAACTGTCATTCAATAGCATATATTTTAAAAGGGCATTATTGTGTGAAGTAAGAAAACAATCTATTCAAAAATGAAGATTAAAGCTAAATAAGAACATAATTACAAATATATGTGAAAAATATGTTTAAACATCAAAGATTATCAAAGGCCATGTTGAAAACAAACATGAATAAAACAAAGGTCAGACATTTTATTAAACCAAAAAATTATTACATGTTATAAACATGTTTATAGCAGCTGTACACTTTAATTACATAAATAATAAGTCCCAATACGAAATAGTTTCTATGTTTATTGACACATTTGACATAATTATATTCTATAATTAATATAAACCATGTAATTAAAGCTATAATTGAAATTTAATGATTAAGTTATTTCTGAACGTATTTTAATTACAAAACGTAAATTTTCATATCATAATTAAATATGGTAAATTACTTTTCTGTATCTGTTTCATATTTATTAATATTAATATTTTTAAAATTGATCCAATGAAAAAAGTATTTAAGAAACCAACAACCTTTTTTTCCTACTATTTTGATTGCCCACCTCCCAAAATCACCGGAAAATTTATGCACGGAATATATCCGATCAACCCGGCATGTACCGTGATTACGGCGTTTAAACACGGCGCTTATCGATCGATCGATTCCAATTGGACACCAACATTGGCACTGATAAGAAAGTGCGAGTGACATATCCCGTTATAGTACATCCCAGTATAAATCAATAAAAGTAATAGTTTGTTAATTAGCCTGCTTATCAACAAGTTGTATGCTCGTATCATAAAACGTTTTTACACTAAGCCAGTCTGTCCTATATACACTTAGCAGACCAGATCATGCTGGGCAGAGATGATATCTATAAAAATGACAGTAACATGTGAATTTCTTTGATGTTGTATGAGCATTTGTACAAAGTACTTTGAATATAAAATATCAATTTTTGCGGGAGTAGAATTAATTTGGTATTTGTTATATCAGTTTTTCATGCGCTTATGAGTTAACTAAGATTAATAGTAATTTGATTTTGCCTATTGTATTAGACAAACATCCTTTCACCACATGGTTAAATCCTAAAACGATTATATTTCGTCTTTCAGATTGTGAAAAGTATGATAATTCAACATGTGTCAAAAGTTCATGAGGAAGATGAAAATATTTAGAGGAAAAGAAAAATGAAAACCTACCAAGATTTTGTGACAGGTATATTTCAAAATATTATAGAAAATACAGTGATCTTATTACCCTTGATTTTATAATGAAATTCTTCACGAAGCCATTTTTATCAAAATTAATAGATATATACAGTAGGTACACGAAACTACATGGTTTAAACTAAATTAAAAATAATAAGTGCATGTATCTTTTTAAGTAGTTGGAGAGTTTTGTTAGAATTTCGTTTAATTATAATATGTAAAAGTGATTTATTTCTTGCACTTGTAACTGATTATTTTATTTTTTTTAATTTCAGAAAGTGTGATGAGATCTCAGGTTGGAGACGGTAATGATACGCTTAAAGTATGCCCCAGATCGACATAGTGGAGGAGGACGAAAGAAGCTAGAATACTAATGAAGATACATGAACATTGCTATTTATAGTTATAACAAAATATTCAGAATATTGTTCCATTTAACATTCAGATCTAGATTCAGTTATAAAATACAAAGACAAATATACATTTAGTGAGTTGGATAGATGATTGAAAAATCCCAAACTCAGAGTGATCAGTTCAGTGGTGATATAAGAAAAAACACATGCATGGATGTTTGCTATATAAAATGTCAGTGTTAATATTCAAGAAGGATTTTGTTTAACATGCTTAATTAATACATGAAGCGTTATTAAAGTACATACCGTCAAGTTAAATAGTTTCAAAAAATATTATGTAAATCTTGCATTTGTTATATAGTACCACATTTCTTGTTTTGTACTTGTGATTCCGAGTATAAAATAAATTGCTAAAATCATAAGAATGCTTATTTTTAACCCTATTAAAGAGCTTTAAAATGAAAAAAAAATCATATTCCAAAAGTTTTGAATGAGGTTAAATCATGGTTAGAAAATTTGGTCAGATAAGGTTGGCATATGGTCAGATAATGGTCAGAAAAGGTTGGATTATGGTCAGAAAAAGGTTTGATTATGTCCAAATAATGGTCAGAAAAGGTTGGATTATGGTCAGATAATGGTCAGAAACGGTTGGATTAAGGTCAGAAAAGGTTGGATAAAGGTCATTTTTATGACGTTGTATAGACGTCGGTTTCTGACGTCTAAAAAACTTTCAAATCCAACCTTCTGCCAACGTTTACCCAACGTCAGGGTCTAACGTCAGTACAACGTTGGTACAACGTCTTTTGTTTGCTGGGAAGTCACTGACTGAGAAAGGTTGCTGTTCTCAGACAGGCTTTATCAGGCAGTTGTCATAGTAATGGCATGATAAATATTTAGCCTATATAAGATCACTAAACGTTCCGAGAAAATTATTGTACCTAAATTAATCTGGAAACAGGTGAGGCATAAAGTACCTAAATAACTGATTAAATGATGACATTAAACGGATATTTACCCTACACACGTGACTATATCCGTATAGAAAACGCGCGGAATTGGAAAAAAACAACAAATTGTCATGCATTTAGGATGGACTTATGTGTTTGTTAAAAGCCCAATATGTCTCAAGAAATGCTTTATTTTTATTCTTTTTTTTTTGTGTGTGCTTTTCTAGTTTCCAAATACACATAATAGGCCTGAACCATCTTTGGCGTCTTGGTAAGTTAGTACAGAGTACAGATTAGTGATCATCTGATTTTCAACTTTCCACCCTAGACCAAATACTGAACAGTTTCGTTAGTCTTTTGTTTATTCTGGATCTTCTATTTGGAACGGCCTTCCTGATTATATCAAGTCTGCTACAAATGTGATCCATTTTAAAACCTTATTCTTGAGATATTATCACACATCGATGTATACAACTTGATAATCTCGTGTATGTATTAACATTTATGTATGTTAATAGTTTTAACATGTTAAATTTATATTGTTACTTGTTGAGGGTTTCGTGGAAGATTGATATTTTGTTCAAAAGAGTTCTCTCTTAAATAAAGTCTTTATTATAATTATATGTATTTAGTATTTTGTATGGATGTTAAATTTCTACTTTGTTTACATTCTGCTACTTTTTGGACAAAGTATATCACATTCAATGCTACTTTCTTCAGGCAATAAGTATCTAAAATGCTCTAAAACCATTATTTCAACATTATAAAACTATAAATGTGTGCCCTATCTGATAAACGAACATTTTTTTTTTCGTTTCTGAGACATAAAGTGCCTTTAATAAAGATGTTGTTTGCAGATTCTATAATTGTCCACATGAGAGAAAGTATCTTAGTCCAATATATGGTAAATTGATCAAAAGAGCACAACACAAATCTACCAACGTGAGGAAGCTATCCAGGTAGCTTACGATCTACACAGGTGCCCGTTCGTGCCTGAAATAATGCACGGATGGGCAACATAGAAGTTCCTTTACCAGTTAAGCTGGGAAGTCGCCATATGACCTTTCTCTGTGTTGGTGCGACGTAAAAGCCAACTAAAATATGATATTTGCTGATATAAAATAGTAAAAGTGTAGAGTTAAATATGTTTAATTTGATTCGGTTGCAAAGGAAACCCCGAAGCTTATTTTGATCCATTCTCTAGTCCGCTTCTTCGCCTATACCGCTGTTGTCAGGTGATAATTCATGATTGTGACCAGAGTAGTGTTCGAACTTATGACTCATGGGCTATGCGGCAGGTATGATAACCGCTAAACTTTTGTCCCTCTTATTGTATAAAGTATGAAAAACATGCTGTATGACTCACTTTATACGGATGCGAGATGTTTTCATAGAAAAGACAAGGAGAGAGCGATTGTACAATATATTCACAATATAATCCGTCGTACAAAAAAAATGTTTAAATCTTTATTTACAATAAACAAATGGCAACCCAGTGATAAAAATACAACAAATACGTGCAAATTTGAGCACACGACGTTCGAATGAACAGATTCAATGCATTTATTTTCACAATGACATTGGCGTATTAACTGAAGTGTACAGGGGTTATTTATTATTTATAATGACTGCTCAATTTTGTGGTTTTTAGATAAAAGAAGCACACGCTCGCTTTGTCAAAATAAAATACAAATGTTTTTACGTAAATTAAGACGAGCCACCCACTACCGCCCTCGCACTAAAGATAGTAAAACTCAAAGCACAAAAAAAGTTTTCAAACCACAATGTGCTTGATAACTACAAACTCCGCGTCAGCAATTTTTAATAGTCAATGTCAATAGCTATGTTCCCTGCTTTTGTTGTTGTTGTTGCGAGGTGGTCCTTCCTTACCTTACGTTATTCTGTTATGTACAGCGTTTCTGTTAGCATATTAATTTATTGTTATTGTAATATGCAGGTAGTGTTATTAAACGATTGAAACGTCCACTTTTTTAAGTCAAAATGTCACAAACTTTTCAGGTAATGTTTGGTACAGTAATGATTTGTGTGTGTTGTTGTTGTTCGAATCAAAATATGGTTACACACATTAGCCTGGAAAGTGATACACGTTTATAGTAGATTAGACATTTAATTTTTGAAATGAAGTTTCAATATTTTTGTTCGTGCATTTGTATTGTGAATATTTGCTTATCACGAAACTTGCGTTACTCGCTTGATTATCAAAAATACTTATACACCATATTTAAGCGGACATGACAAGTTGTGCGAAAGTAGAACAGTCTGTACATATACAATGAAACATGAACATCGCAATGATCTAGGCATTTCATGAATGAATTCACATTTATCTATCTACATGTCTATTTTACAATTCATATATTACACATAATAAAACAGAAGCGTATATATTATCTTATTAAATCATATCCGAGTATCTTTATGTGTATTTATAAGCGCGAATAACAATATGAACATATGTTATATGTATTATATGAACGATGTTTTTGTTTCTATTGCTTGATTGTGGGCATTTGATTCATAGAGCTATCTGATACTGTTTCAAACATAAATGCAGAATGTTACATATGTATTTATATATGTGAGTGTATAAATATAATTATATCCCTCCGCCCACGCCATCAACCCCCCTTCTCCCCCCTCCACCCCTGACACACACACAGACACACAAGCTGAAATCAGAAAAAAAGAAAGAAAGAAAGAAAGAAGAAAGAAAGAAAGAAAGAAAGAAAGAAAGGTGAGAAATTACGAAAAGAAAATGCAAGAAACACAAAAACAGAGACTGGCGGAAAGATGAGAAAAAGTTTAACTTTTACTATGCTAAAAATCTTCAATGGATGTATGCATCTTTATATAAGGACAAAACCATTAATAAATTTTCAGGAAAAGTTCTTAAATTAAGATATGTACTGTCTGAACAGTGAACAGTGCGGACCATGATTAGATGACACGGATGTGCGAGCTGATCGTGGTGGAGTTGGTAGTTTTCACTCCGGATCACGACAGTAAGCCACATTGAATTCACCATTCACCAAACCACCGCATCGTTCTCGGGCAGGCTGTCAGGCAGTTTACCAGTACTAGTTGCCTTCACTTTCGCAAAGTACAGTGCGAATGACCGTAGAAAGGATTTCATGATCAATCACAACGCAAGTGACCTGCGCCGTCCGGGAATCGAACCCGGGTCGCCCGATTCACAGGCCGACGCTCTACCTATTGAGCTAACCGGACGGCTTTCTGCAACTGGTCAAATAATTATAGGGAGACCAGCAGGCTAAAGATTAAAGGCACATTATGCCTTGAAAACACAAATTAATTTTTACTTCTTTGAAAAGGCCAAGCAGGAGTTTTATAATGTTAAAGAATGGTTTTAGAGCATGTTATAAATGTTTGTTAACTAAAGAAAATAGCACTGAATATGTAATTGTTTGTCATAAAAATTGCAAAATAAAAACAAAGTAGTATTTTGACTTCCATATTGAATACTAAATCACTATAATTATAACTGTCAAAAAGCTACAAAAGAAAAAAAATGATTCAGATAACTTGCCAATATAACTTTTTCAAACCTTTAAAAGTACATCAAACCTAAAAAGCTTTTGAGAAATGAAAATAATAGCATTTCTAGGGCATACGTGCAAATAGACATTTGAAATGATACAAGTGCAGCGTTCAAGAACTGAAGGAAAACAACTACTAAGTATTTCCTATATTACAAACACACTCATAATTCAACCAATTAAATGATAAATGAGCCGTGTCATGACAAAATCAACATAATGGGTTTGCGACCAGCATGGATCCAGACCAGCCTGCGCATCCGCACAGTCTGATCAGGATCCATGCTGTTCGCTTACAAACTCTATTACAAGTAGAGAAACTGATAGCGAACAGCATGGATCCTGATCAGACTGCGCGGATGCGCAGGATGGTCTGGATCCATGCTGGTCGCAAACCCATTATGTTGGTTTTGTCGCGACGCGGCTCAAATAAACAACAATGTCTGAATTATGTTAATGTATGAGTAATTTGATTGGCTGTTTTGTGTCGTCTGTATGACCTGGTATTTAACTTCTAATGACAAATTTTATGTAAAACAATTAGAGAAGTTATATATTCATGTAAATTAAAAATGGCTCCGCTAATTTTGTGAGTCAACTTTAATTAGTAAGCTTTAAAACGTGAAAACAAACAGGAAAAGATTTCGTTTGTAAATATACAATTTCCTTTTAACTCTATGTATCAGATGTAGGTATTAGTTACAATGTTTATTTACATATAAACATGTAAACTGTTATCATTCGGTGAGGGGTGTAGTAAATTTTGTTATCTGCAAGTTGCTATAGGCTCTTCTCAATATTTGCCAGCTGATTTTGGAAAATGAACCTGAAGGAGTCTTAAATGGCAAGCTGATAAGCCAGATGTCACCGAGTCTCACAACAGAACGTAATTAATTAATAAGCATTAGATATTTTACGACGTGTCTAAGAGAGGCAAAGAGAGACAACTCGAGTAATAAATCAGACGTTGTATTAGCAGAGTTACGTTTCATTAGGATATATTACTCATTCTTGTGGTGTATATAACAAGTTAACGCCTCACACACCTTCCGTCATTTCGAAATATCGCTAAATGCTTGTTTAGATAGTTTTTTTGTTCGTATGACGTCATCTATATTCATTTGTAATTTATGAGAAATGGAAAGTGCGCTTTTGCAGAAGAATGCAGAAATTTTTAAAGCTATTTTATTGAAACCCGATCCCCATCACCTTTGGAAGGGCGGGGTTATAGTGGGAAATTGTGCTCCGACTGTTCCTACAATATTAAATGGATGTGGGGGTTTGGATTTGTTTTGCCTGACAATAGAATATCTAACTTTCAGTACGGGGGCTTTAAGTCGAAATTTTGCTGACCGTCCACGCAGTACGCACAGGTTTTTTTCCCAGAGGTTTTGAAAAATTAAAGAAACCCCGCTATTCCAAGCTAGAG
This sequence comes from Ruditapes philippinarum, assembly GCF_026571515.1. Taxonomy (NCBI): domain Eukaryota; kingdom Metazoa; phylum Mollusca; class Bivalvia; order Venerida; family Veneridae; genus Ruditapes; species Ruditapes philippinarum. Next base: position 59,001 of record NW_026855893.1, on the reverse strand, counting down.
AGTGTAGTTACATAGGGTTATATTAAGTAGTCTACTGAAAAAGTCAAATTCAATTGATAAGTAAAAAAGAAAAATATTGAAGGTCACATATTACTTTAACTTTGTGTTTTTTGTTGTTTTTCCAAATACCGAGGAACAGTCTGATATATTTTTATTATCTGGCCATTATTTGTTACTTCCTTGTTCTTTTGATAGTCAGCTTTGTCAGACATTACAAACTTATGATTGCATTTTTCTTCCACCAGATAACCATATAACTAACTAGTTAATTAAGAGGTTAACTAGGCACGTATCTAGTTAACCTCTTAATTAACTAGTTAGTTATATGGTTAACTAGTTAAGTAACTAGTTATTTTTTCGGGAAAAATGCATATTAGTGCCTACGACTGCCATTACCAGCTTAATATTACGTAACTTGTTAATCTCTTAATTAACCAGTTAGTTATATGGTTATCTGGTGGCAGAAATATGCCACCTTACAAACTGGTAAAATCGTCAGTCAGAAGCTTAAGATAAAACATGTTGCTAATAATCTGTTTACTTTTATTGTTTTGCAAAGGTACGAATATTACCAGGGACGAACGTCAGATCAAGAAAGCTATATAAGACCCAAAATCATATATTTTATTAAGTAATGGGAACAAAACCTTAACGTGCAGTATGACTTCTACAAAATTCAACTTAACTTACAGCACTTGAAAGGGGAAAAAACTGCAAGAAACATTTTTTACAAAATTATATATACATGTATATATATGTATGTATATGTAAATTTGACCTTATGCCTCGTAAAGCTGTCCCATTAATAGCCTGACATATATGTTCATACCGATGATAAATCTTCGCATATATACATATAAAAATGTATACATTGTCCTGGTTTCGTTTTGTTTATCCACATTGTATCATTGTAGACACTAGTAACTGAGTATTTATTTACCTGTTTATATTGATACACTGCTCTTAAATCAAGATAAGTGTGTAAAACTGATAAACATAATATGTTTACTTTGTTTAATTTATCATACTTATCCTTAATATAGAAACATGCAGAATATTTTGGTCCGTAATTTGAACTTGAGATCTATACTGTACTAAATTTTTAAATGCGTACTTTATCAGAAGAAAACAAACAAAAAACAACAAACAACAAAGAAATGATTATAGAACAGAACAGAATCAAATGTTAAAAAACTACTCTGTAATTATGGTTTTGCTGAAATTTTTAATGAAAATTGCGTTGATGCAAAAGTGTTCCCTATCATTTTTAAACGCAGAGTTATAGACACTTTTATACAAGAATGGACAGCTACGTTAGAACGTAGCCCAGTTTTGTTTAATTACAAGAATTTTAAGCTTAATTTTGGTTATGAAAGTTATCTTGATATTCTGCCTCGTAAATATAGATATTATTTTTGTAGATTAAGATTATCTGTACATCCTTTAAGAATACAGACTGGGAGATACAATAGGAATAATACACCTCGTGATCAGCGATATTGTTTATGTTGCAATACATTTGACATAGAAGATGAATATCATTTTATATGTGTATGCCCTTGTTTTAATAGTCTTCGAATGCAGTATCTTAAAAAATGTTATTATGTTAGACCATCTGTGTTTAAATTTATAGATCTACTTTCAACGCAAAATAAAAGTATTTTAATTAAGTTATCTAAATATATCCATGAATCTTTATCGTTGGGAACGCAATCATTAACTCTTAACAAAACTGATTTGTAATTATCATCTTGCATAAAGTTTGTCCTCTTTAATCATTGTTTATTTATTTAAGAATGTTTATAATTTGTATGTTTTCGTATGCCATGTGACTATGTTTAATCAAATATTTTGTTAAACAAGACGATGTACCTATGTATAAGTTTGTAAATAAAATTCTGTTCTGTTCTGTTCATAAAAAGAAGTAAAATGCACACATATATTGAAAAACTTTATATTTAAAGTGAATTGGTCTATATCGGAAGGTCTGTAATACAATAAACGATAACCTTTTGCCCTTGACCGCTTGGGTCCAAACCCTGTAAGGGACAAGCCGTTGTTTCCTTTTACATTTATTGCTTATTACTGGTTGGTTCCAGGAATGGATTCGAGAGTGTTTCAATAAGCGTATAGCTTCTAACACAATCAAACTAAAATAAATTTATATAAACTATAGGGAGGTTTAGTTAATCATGTTTGAATTAAACTTCATTTGGGTTGGCCGGGACATTGCTATCACAAACACGAGCTTGTGGACATTTCAAAGAGTCTTATAAAGCAAGCACTTGCATGAAAAGATCTGCACTTTGTCTTAAAGCAAGAGTTGATAATAACTGTTTTTTTGTTGTTGTTTTTTTTCAATATTCTTTTGGCATATTTTGTTGGATTAACACATCGACACTGTAAAGATCAAACCTTGTGATATCTTGTGATGGATTGGAAACTTTATAAGTTCCTAACGGACTAGCATCCCTCTCGAGTTCTATTTTCTTGTTGTCCGCTCCGGTATTGGTCTTATTCAATAAATATCGTCAAGTTTGAATCTTTTCCACTGCCAGTGTGTATCTAATTTTGATTTGAAATCATCTACATTCTTGGATAAAACTATTTCACTGAGAAGTAGGTTCCATGCGTTTACAACTCTATAAGCGAAGGAATTTTGTCTAATTGCCTTTATTTGTCTTAACTTTTCTAACTTATATATTATGTCCTCGGATTTCATGATTTGTAACAGATAATTTGAACACCTTTTCATAGTCAAAATCGTCTAGTTAGTGATTTAGTTTAAATATAGAGACTTTCTCGCTTTATTGGTGGAGGAAGACCTCAGATAATTAAAAAAAAAACTCTAAAATATTTGAAATCATTAATAACTTCTAAAATCCGGTTGTTAAGATTCTACCAGAAGTTAATTATTCTCCTGTAACTACACAGTACACATGGCAGTCAAAAGGAGGCAACAGCGACATAGATGTGCAATAAGATCACCAGAGTTATTGAAAGTTAATATCGATCTTTTCACTATAATGTTTTTTCCTGTTATATTTTACACAGAGCAGGGACGGAATCACTGTATCATATTTAGAATTTAATTTGAATTATGTTTTCGAGCGCTGGAAGAGGATGCGTTTACTCTTTGTAGAACCAGTGATCTATGTATATTTGTGTTTTTTCTGAAACCTGCATTTTTGCTGACTGACACAGACTGATGTATTTTACATTACACATTTTTGTGTACATAACAGAATAGAACTTAAAGTCCATAAATGAATTTGTAGTTGTAGCTGTTTTTTTCTACATCAAAATATATGTTGTCGCAGGACATCAAATGCAAAAATATTTAGTTTCTATAAACACAATGTTTACTCATAAGACCCTTTTATTGTTTATGTCTTTTCGTGCTCCAACATAAAATATGGCCGCGACCTCTACCAGTAACAAGTACAAATGTTGCTGCAATGCAGCAATTGAGAAGCTCCGCGCAAAAAAGCCGCTCATTACAGAAACCTTAACAAATTATTGATGTGCACAGGTCATTTTCCATTTAGATTAAGTACTAATGTACATTATTCCGGATATTTTGTAAATCATTTAAATTTGCATAATTATACTTATCGTATGCACTGTCCATGAGAGAGGGGCCAGATATTAAATTTAAAAAAATATATGCTTTCACTGATGCCTACCTGGTAAGAAAAGTAATTCCAATACAAGCTAGACTTACAAGACTTGTAAATGTAATGTGACATGACGGTAGTGCAACATTGTTCTGTTTGTGTCACTACCGTAAAAAATATCAATATTGCTTTTCTCTTAACAGCCACTCAAAAGTATAACATAAAATGTGTTGTTTTTTTTCGTTTTCGTTTGTCCCAAATCTTTAAGCAACTCTTTTATTGTTATTTACGTCATTCACCTACCACAAATACGTGTACAGGCCTTTTCCTGACATTTAGACATATTAATCGAACTGACGCACCCAACAAAATTAGGATGTCGTATTTTTCATTTCAGAATACAGCCTGAATTACCTCCCATTCTCCCGTCAAGAATAACCTTATTATAAGGCTTAGTCCTAAAACGTTTTGAACAACCCTCGTACATGATACTTCTTCAACCTCGGTTGTCTCGAATACCGATCTTTCCCAGGTCCTCCGAGTTCGAGTGAACAAAGTTCGACTGTATTTGTGTGTATTGTCAATGGTGGACATAGCATAAGACCAATCGAACACATATTACATGAGTCAAAAATGAGTTTTATAATGTTTGTATAAGAGTTCAAGAGTATGTTAAATGCTTATAACTTCAGAAATTAACACTGAATATGAATTTTTTTTGTAATAAATGTAGCAAAATGTAAACAATGTAATATTTTGACTTCCATACATAATACCATTAAATCACTATAACTGTCTAATTGCCAAAAAGCAATAGAGGCATCAGATAGTTTAAGTAATTGTCCAGTGAGAAACCTTTTAGAAACTATAATACGGCGCAAAAAATGCAGAGTTTTTGAGAAATAAAAATAAGTGCATTTCTTGGACGTATTGGGCTTTTAAAAGAACTGATATCTATCGGGTAAAGCGGGCCTTTTCTTCCTTCAATTGCTAGTTATCGCTCCAGCAATTTCTAATTGTGCCGTGCCCGTGTAGACAACAAATGCTTTTCGTGGTTGGACTTGGAAGAAGAGATCCCCCGTTCCAAAAATGTCTCGATGTCTCTTTGACAAGTCTTTTAAGTTGGGCTAATATATACAATATAAGTCTAGCAATAAGCCTATCCTAATTTTCATGTCCCCTGCTATGAAAACTAAGTCTAGATGCTGGTTAAAAGTCTTTTACATAATTCTCCAATATTTCAAACAAATAACAGTTAATCGCATAGTAAATACGAGAAATTTCACATAGGATATAGACCCTGAAGTTATAAATCCCCAATGCAAAAAAAAAAAATGTCACTTTCAACAGTTACCTTTTTTCTAGTTATTCAAGCTTTTCTAGCCATTTGTTTGGACATTTCATCAAATTTTGAAGCTGTTAAATGCACCAATTACTCGTTACGAACGGTTTTAGGGCGAGTTTGAGTTGTCTGAACGCGTATCGAAATTTTTATTTTGACAAATAGGTATTGGTGGCTAGCCCGTACCGCGATTTAGACTATATTCATGGCTCTCACGTTCAAAAATTGTGGAGCAGACGAAAAATTTAGAGTGAGTTTGTTGTTGGGGCTGTGTAAAGAAATTTTGTATTTTGATAAATAGGTATTTGTAGCTGGCCCACACCGCCATTTATATTTATGGCTCTCACGTTCATACAATTCTATACCAGACGACAAATCTATACCACTGACAGAGCTTTGCCGTCGTGTAAGACTGATCTCCCGAAATTTCGTTTAAAAGAATATCCAAATGATACACTTCCATGCATTTGGTTGTTTGTTGTTGTTGTTGTTTGTCAGTATTTGAAAAACTTATGTAAAAACAATCCACTGATATGTCATGTAATTAGCACCACCTACGGTCTATTAACAAGACTGTTTATCAGCCAAAACTACTAGTTGAGCTGTTAATATAGTCATAGAAATACTTTAGAGTTAATAGATTAATGGAGCTCCTCTGGCATAAAAAAAAAAGAGAGAGAGAGAGAGAAATTCTTGAATAGATCAAGTGAAGTACTTTAAAGAAGAAACGTCTGCAAAAGATAAAAAGAAATTTACTCGGAGTAAAATGAATATCGATTTTTTTGCACAGTTTTAGCCAGCGTTGCAACGCTTTTCATTTTTTTTGACGTTTTGCCAATAATGCATGATTAATCAAATAATACGCCAAATGTTAGTCCGCAAATTCATTTGAGCCGCGTGATGACAAAACCAACATAATGGGTTCGCTATCAGTTTCTCTACTTGTAATAAGGTTTGTAAGCGAACAGCATGGATCCTGATCAAACAGCGCGGATGCGCAGGCTGGTCTGTATCCATGCTGGTTGCAAACCCATTATGTTGGTTTTGTCATGACGCGGCGCATTTATAGATACATATAGAATTCGCTTTGAAACATCTACATATCGAATCTAATCAATTGTTTTAACAGTCATTTGAGCTTTTATGATGGTCTGTAAACGTAATGAATAAACAATAGATGATAGTGTCCATGTATTGTGTTTATTGAAGGAGTTCAATAAACGCCACCTCAAAGAATTCAAATACCTACAACAACAATAACAACAACAACAACCATATCGATTAACTTTGCTTTTTTCAATCAACACACGGTTGACCTTGTTTTTTTCAATCAACACAATAAGAAAGTAAGGATGTACATTTGTAATTATCATAAATTATAAACGTTTGAACATATTCAACAATAAGCAACAGTTTCTTCTGGTAACTAAATCTGAAAATCAAATCAACATTACCTGATTACATCACTGAAAATGTAACAGCATAGGAATTCATTTCATTTGAAACGGCTCAATTGCTTATTTAACGCACGGTCGTATTTTCAAGAGGACTTTCCACTGTCGTACATTCCCATTTGGTCTGTTTTTATTTGTTTGGGTCGTCAGACCAAACAAATGATGGTAGCGAAATTTCAGACTCTGATGCTGTTAATTGCAAAAGCCGAAAGTAGTCCGCTTTTATGAAGCGGTTACTTCCCTTTATATTTACACTAACGCCGAAAAATTCAGGGGAGATCACTGCTTAAAGATGGTCAAATGACAGGCGCATTTATTTTCAAGCAAAATAGTTCCCGAATGGTCGAATATTTCTAATATTGTTTTATTCTTTATAGATATACATGCTTATAGTAAGCTCCATGATTATTTACATCTGTGTTAAACAACAGTTAGCGTCGTTACAAACCCTAATTTAGAATAATATGGTTTTCTTCAGACCGTTATCATTTAACTTCACCGTGACCGAGGGGTTTGCGCGTTCGCTTAGGAAGCGAGAGGTCTGGAGTTCAAATCACAGTTAAGGCAACTCATTTTTTTTCAAATTGTTTAAGTCAAATAAACATTGAATTAAATATCAGTGTTGCAATTAGTCTTATAGCCAATTTACTACAATTAATACGCTGGAAAGCATTGGTGGCACTTTACAAAAACAATTTGGTTTATAATCTCACAACCTTCACCTTTCTGACATTCTGAGACCCAAACAAATTCAGCGCCTTCTGTGCTTTGATTTATTATTAGAATTGTAACAGTATCGATATATTAAAATGCACTTTTATTTTATCATCACTCTTCCCTGAGAACCTGGACTTTTCTCTCGTCACCAACGGGAAGTAAATTTCTTTATTGATTACAATGGCACCACTGTTTCTTTAAAGCAGCAGGCCTCCAGATGAGCGAAAATTATTTCAGTAAATCAAACTTGTGAAGAATGTACTAAGATTTTCGGCAAAGTAGAAAATTCAAGATTCAAGTAATAATTTACATGTTATGAGCGATAAATGGTGAATTTTCCATTATGTGTAACTATATTTCTACTGCGCTACTAACGCAGTAAGGGATTTTTTTGCATATTATGAGCTCTTTTTGTAATAAACGTCGGTTGTAAGTGGCATTGATAATGTATAAAATGATTCCTTTTGGTTAATATACAATAATAAACATTTAATTTCATTTTCAAAATTTTCATGAAAAAACATAAATCTGGAGGCGTGCTGTTTTAACTTTAGTTCATACTAATTTATTTTAGTTCGATTGTGTTGAAAGCTATAAGCTTATTGAAACACTCTCGAACCCATTCCTGAAAACAACCAGTATTAAGCCTTTTATTTAACGAACAATGAGTGTAAAGGTTTCTTGTTCACGGAAACAACGGCTTGCCTTACAGCAGGTGATAAGTGTGAAGTTATAATTGAGCCGCGTCACGACAAAACCAACATAGTGCGTTTGCGACCAGCATGAATCCAGACCAGCCTGCGCATCCGCGCAGCCTGATAAGGATCCATGCTGTTCGCTGTCAGTTCCTCCACTTGTTATAGAGTTGGTAAGCGAACAGCATGGATCCTGATCAGACTGCGCGGATGCGCAGGTTGGTCTTGATCCATGCTGGTCGCAAACGCACTATGTTGGTTTTGTCGTGACGCGGCTCATATTATCTCAATCATAGAAATAGAGGTTCTATAATTGTTAAAGGCACATTTTGCCTAAAAAATATAAAAAAAATTCTCACTTTTTTTAAAAGGGCAAGGATGAGTTTCATAATGTTTAAAAATGGTTTTACAGCATGTTAGATGCTTGTTAACTGTAAAAGTAGCCTTTCATGTCATAAGCATTGCAAACTGTAAAGAAAGTAGTAGTTTAACTTCCATAAAAAATAATAAATCACTATAACTGCCGAAAAGCCACAGAAGAAAAAAATATAGTTCATGTAATTGGCCACTGAGTAACATTTTAAAACTACATGTATAAATGTACATCAAAAACAAAAGACCTACGATAAATAAAAATAAAAGCATTTCTGGGGCATTATGGGCCTTTAATGTCTGGGCTGCATTTCGGATGAAAATTATTTTTAAAAAAATGATATAAAAATATGCGCCACTAACAACTAGCGTCAAAATGTCGTCACCACACTCACAAAGACTAATAATTCGGTCGGAATAGATGTCCGAAAATATAGAAAATACAATGTCTTTAAAGAGCAAAACATATCGTTAGGCTTGTCGGGTGAAAATGTTTTTTAATCAAATGTTTGCAAACTCACTTGTCTCTAACAGTAAGATTTTGAACGACTTTATATATGTTGAAAAAGGTGGGGTGTATAGAAATTTATTAAATGTTTATTAATTATGAAACCGACAGTAACATTTGCAACCAAAATAGAATAAAACCAGTCTGTACATACGTTAAGAACCCCTTAAAGTTTGAATAGGCTGTTCCAAATTAAAACAAAACAAAACTGGACAAGCCGATTATAAAAATCAACAAGGGTGAGTTGTAATATAAAGAAACAAAAATCCTACCTTTTTTCATTATGTCGTTCCACACCAATATAAACCGTTTAATTGTTGTCTAAATATAAAATAATTATATTTTCAATTTCGGGAAAAAAGTCTAGTTCGTCTTTTTTCAGCAGTCGTCAGCATGCACGAATTACATGAATTGTTTAGAAATGACTATTGTTGGTCATGATTTATATCTAGATAGGAAAGGCATCAGAGGTTCATATTGACCAATCAAATATCTTCTATAATATTTCCATATTAAACAGAAATTCTTGCTAATTGTAAAGTGTATGACGAAACAACTATCCTTGATTTATTTAAAAAGTAAATCTAAACCAAAAATAAATACCATTACTCAAACAATTATTACATTGTCTTTAGAATTTCAGGGCACAGTTTGCACTTTAAAGGGACTACGTTTTAAAGTGTGTGTGTGTGTGTGTGTGTTTTTTTACATAACGGGACTGGAATTATTTCTTCCGAGATTTGTTTATCATTTGATGTAGGTCTGGACCAATTCACTTCTGTGTATACTGTACCAATGTATTATTATTTTCATTTTTTCCATTTTAACCTTTTACCGCATGAGCATAATTATTGTGGAAAACGACCGTTTAATTGAAAAGCCTCCTGTTACAAGTTCAAACTGCTATGCAACTATGAAAAATGCTTCAATATTGATGAAACTTGGCACAAATGTTGACTGGACCATAGCCTTTGTAACAACAATCTTAAATTTCCTGTTACCATGGCAACAGGGGGACGTCTCAAAATTTACAAAAAAACACACTTTTTTGCATTGGGTTTTCCATCAAAACTGATTTCATAGTGTTGCAACTTCTCAAGGGATTGAGATAGAGTAAAATATGCTTTACATCGTTGGTTACGCGTTACCATAAGATCGACCTGAGGACATTTTATCCTGTCACATGTCCAAAATGTTCTTGGCGATGAGGGTGTATATTGACCCCTTCAAACCCCAAAACAGAAAGGTCACATCTCTCCTCTGGCATCCCCTTTATGTATCTTTTTGATGAGGGATGGGGGGGGGGTCCTGAAAAAGTGATCACTTTTTAACAACATGTCTCAATCGAAAAACAGTGTTTGGGGCCTAAATAGAGCATTTTTTCACTATTTGAGGCCTCAAGGGGGGGGGGGGGGGGGGAAGCCGTCAAAACACGTCTTTATGAGGTAAAAAGTTTAAAGTGTTCACTTGTTCTATGCACTAGATTTTATGTGAGAATTTAAAATTTATGTTTTTTGTTGTTCTTTTTGTTTGTTTGTTTTTTGTTTTGTTTTTGTTTTTCACTTTTTGACCTGATCAGAGCTCCTTCTAATCAACTGTTGCCGTAAAGGTAAAACAAGTGGTTTATTTCCTGAAAATGAGAAATTTACTAACAACTAGTCATGCATTTAAAATAGCAAAGAAAAAAGGTAAATTATTGACGGTCAGTCCAACAAATATAGAAAAAGTAACTTAATAGGAATCTACGATACTGAAATTTGTAAGCTTCTTTTTTTACGGTAGTGACGACATAGCCGAGTTGTGGACGCGTCCGACCAGTAATTTAATGATTGCTGGTCGCGTGGGTTCAAATCTTATGATGTCATCGAGCTCTATGAATGATGAGTAATACCTGACGTAGTTACTGTTTCTATGAACAGATGGCTGATAATTTTTTAAGATACCCTTTCATGACTTGAAAATGAATTACTCAGTGGTCAATATCTAAGTCATGTAACTTTATGCAGAAACTTTTGTGTTTTAACCACTTCTGAACGTGCTTATTAATTATCTTGTAGAAGGAAGCTTCAAGTGATTGAAAATAAATTATGTTAGTTTGTCTCTCTTTTTTTCCACCGATACACATCATTTCAAACCAGTTCAAATGCTACAAGACCTTTTAAAACCCTTAACCACGCTAAATATCACAAATGAACTTGTCCATATTTTATTTTGGACAAGACCATTTATAATTTTAGGGAAGATTAAAAACAAGTACTGACTGAATAACGACAAGTGCAGACCATGATCAGACGATACATATATACCGGTTTGAATTGGTTTGCACTGGTCACATGGGTGGAATCAATTGCAGGTTAGAATATATTTGAGCCGCGTCATGACAAAACCAACATAATGGGTTTGCGACCAGCATGGATCAAGACCAGCCTGCGCATCCGCGCAGTCTGATCAGGATCCATGCTGTTCGCTTACTAACCCTATTACAAGTAGAGAAACAGATAGCAAACAGCATGGATCCTGATCAAACTGCGCCTCCACGCTGGTCTGGATCTATGCTGGTCGCAAACCCACTATGTTGGTTTTGTCATGACGCGGCTCATTTAAAGATATACTATGCTTATCTTTGAGTAAAATAATTTTATCACAGAAACTTATTGAAATCTATGAACTTCTTACTGAATGTGTCTTACATGAAAAAAACAATGTAAAAACTATATTTTGTATATGTATTGAAACTGCAGTTCCTATTACAGGCCATTACAGGCCAAATAAAGTTATTCCTTTCCTTTAAAAAAATCAGCCAGTGTTATTAATGACACTATGTATTCATATTATGGCCTACTTAAGCGTGTAAAGTAAATGCACACCTTATTTTCTCTGTGTGCTAATTTTATATTTACAAAGAGACAGTGTAGCAATTTTCAATATTTTCAAATATCAAATTTGGACACAATAAGTTACATGTATATCTTTGATAGTCAATTCATTAGTGAAAATTATCCGAGATCGAGATATATTGTATGATATATAAAGATCGTTAACTGTAAGCATTTATTATTAGACCTTTAGAAAAAGGGACAAAATACATCATTAAACAAATGACTGTTGTAAAACACAGTTACTTCCCTTTGTAATGGAATAGAACATAGGCATAGCAAAAGCATGCCCAATGTAATCTGAAATATCTTTTAAGCATTTATCCTTTAAAAATAATTTTTTAATTGTATCTAATCATCTAATGTTTAAGCTTTTTATGACCTTTCCACGAAAAAAAAATCTTTCATGTTGAGATTTTCACAGTAATATGCTCTGTAACACCGCACTTTGGGGTCAAACGCACTTTGGGGTCCGATCCCAAAGTGCGTTACGTACTTTGGGGTCCAACCTCAAAGTGCGTTACGCACTTTGGGGTCCAATTTCGACCCCAAAGTGCGTTAAAGAGGTACATATGCATTTTTTAACATCAGGCAAACGACCGCACTTTGGGGTCAGAGAAAATTTATGTTCATTATGTTTTAAATAATATAGTGTAGTCAAAACCAATGGTAAACAAAAATCAAGGTATTAAATAGACACAAAACATGTGCCTGAATCAATAGGGATTTAAATGGTCTTGATTAGTAAGTGAAGAACTTTCACTAGATAAATCACCAAATAAAGAATTTCTATCAATTATTAAACTTAAAATATGTTTTTCTCAAATTTTCCATTTATTTTAAAAGAATGTACACCTTTCATTAACGAATCCATTTTTTTTATATATCTTTATATGTCTTTAGCTAAATGCATCATTTTCCCGTTTGTTATTTACACGTTTTACAGAAATATGATAGTCTTAGCATAGACAAAGGTATAAATTCTTGGTAATCTTAGTAAGACATTTCAGTAAAAAAAATGCCTGATAATATGCTAAAATTGCCATTTATTTAGCTAAATGTGACACATAAGAAACTTGACTAGGTGTAGATGCGGCTTTAAGTAGTAGTCCGTACAGGCAGTACTAAAATATCAACTATTTAAGTAGTCGCACATTAAGAGCGGAGCTTCAGAATAATGTAAAATTCTCACTGGGGGTATAGAGGGGAGTGTGGGGTATCGATCCCCCCCCCCCCCGAGGGTTAAAAATAACATTTTAAAGGCCCATTATGCTTTTTTGTTTTTCTTAAAAGCTTTTTTTATTTTGATGTTCTTTTATATTATCAAAAAATACACATTGGTCAATTACCTGAACCATCCTTTTCATCTGTTGCTTTTTGACAAAAAGTACATTTATAGAGAATAAGTATTTTATATGGAAATACTACATTTTGACTACTTTTTATGAAAAATAATTTCACATTTATCGCTACTTTATTCAGGTAACACGCATCTTACATTATTTTAACATGATAAAATTCATGTTTGCTCTTTCTAAAGAAGTATGTAAGATTCCCCATTAAAAAAAGCCATTGGCGAACGGTTGTTCCGGAGCTTACAAAAAACTTAAGTTTGTTGATAAACTTAATAATGTATTTTTAAAAATCACTATATATAGTCCGATCGAAAAACTTGATGTTTCACCAGAATATTGCAATAGTGTATATTTATAGTTCTTTGGAAAAAAAATTCACTGCATTTTATTTCATTCCCAACATATTTAAAATGGGGCTCAACATGGCACCAAAAGTTATCAAGTAAATGACTGACAGAACGGGATATTTTTCGCAGCATCTTTTAACTTTAGGAATACACAATTTCTGTACTAGAGTATTTTGAACGGTGGCATAAAAGTAGTCGCACATTAAGAGCGGAGCTTCAGAATAATGTAAAATTCTGAGGGTATAGAGGGGAGTGTGGGGTATCGATCCCCCCCCGAGGGTTAAAAAATAACATTTTAAAGGCCCATTATGCTTTTTTGTTTTTCTTAAAAGCTTTTTTATTTTGATGTTCTTTTATATTATCAAAAAATACACATTGGTCAATTACCTGAACCATCCTTTTCATCTGTTGCTTTTTGACAAAAAGTACATTTATAGAGAATAAGTATTTTATATGGAAATACTACATTTTGACTACTTTTTATGAAAAATAATTTCACATTTATCGCTACTTTATTCAGGTAACAAGCATCTTACATTATTTTTACATGATAAAATTCATGTTTGCTCTTTCTAAAGAAGTATGTAAGATTCCCCATTAAAAAAAGCCATTGGCGAACGGTTGTTCCGGAGCTTACAAAAAACTTAAGTTTGTTGATAAACTTAATAATGTATTTTTAAAAATCACTATATATAGTCCGATCGAAAAACTTGATGTTTCACCAGAATATTGCAATAGTGTATATTTATAGTTCTTTGGAAAAAAAATTCACTGCATTTTATTTCATTCCCAACATATTTAAAATGGGGCTCAACATGGCACCAAAAGTTATCAAGTAAATGACTGACAGAACGGGATATTTTTCGCAGCATCTTTTAACTTTAGGAATACACAATTTCTGTACTAGAGTATTTTGAACGGTGGCATAAAAGTTTTGAATATATACTTTTTTAGTTTTGCATACATACTCTTTTTTAGTTTTGCATATATATTTTATTTTAGTTTTGTATACATATTTTATTTGAGATTTTTGTACATATTTATTTTTGTTTTGTTTTTTACTTTTTTCGTACATATTTTTACATGACGCCATTTGCAAAGTAGAGGTTTGGATAATTACGCCATTTGTAAAACACCATTTTCAAACACTTCACCATCTGTAAATTACAGTACCCCATTTGCAAACGTCATTTGCAAATACCAACATTTTCATTTTTGGAGGTATCAAAAAGACTTTTTAGTATATATATACATGTATATACATGTATATATATATTTTTTTCTAAATCAGTGGAATATAAGGACCTATTTTGATGTTTTATTGTGCATTATTGTAATACACCAGTCATTTGTAACCACCTCCCTTGTCCCAGAGGGAGTGCGAGTTAAAAAAGAATCGTGTTTTGATGTCTGCTCTGTTCCGGGGCATAAGGCAGGAATGTTATTATCTGAATATCCCCCGCAGGGCGAAGATTTTACCAGTGGTCGCTTGGTTTAAAGTCAATGCCCACCCCCCGCTATTCTCAGGGGGTGGGGTTGAGTGGTGCAGCATATTCATGGCATAATAACTGATCACCAATCAACAGCCCTTTCCAAATAGACAATTCTATAATAGTATATAATAAAAATACAGGATTATATAAAATACATATGATTTAAAACATGGGCCGAAAAAGGTCGGCCGAAACCAGACTTGCGCGGCCAAAAACGACGATTCCAAAAATGGGCCGAAATGTGACCAAACCACTGTGCTAGTTTTATACTCAACTATGGGCTGTTATGAGATGTGAAGGCTGTTTTTGTTGGCTAAAATATGTACGAAAAACAAAAATAAAATATGTACGAAAAACTACAATAAAATATGAATGCAAAACTCAAAAACATAAAAAATAAATAAATAAAAAATATGAATGCAAAACTGAAAAAAAATATGTATGCAAAACTAAAATAAAAATATGTATGCAAAACTTAAATAAAAAATGCAAATGTCACTTTTATGCCACCGTAAATGTGTTATATGAACACAATTTTTAGATATTTCAAGTGGTAAAATTAATGAAACTTTTATCACTTAAGCATCAAACAAAGTATAGACCGCCATCTTGAACTCCACCTCAAATATTTCAATGTCGCAGATCGAAAATAAGTCAGTACTCAGTATTTAAGCAGAACTCAGATTACACCTTTAGACCTCTGGAACCCAAAGTGCGTTGATATGTAGTATATTAACGCACTTTGGGGTCAATTTCTCGATTTTAACCACAAAGTGCGTTTGACCCCAAAGTGAGGTGCGAAGTTTAACGCACTTTGGGGTCGGACCCCAAAGTGCGTTTGACCCCAAAGTGCGGTGTTACAATGCTCATTACTTATATGCTGATAATTTTGCATTGACGTAAGAACGATAAAGACGTGTTTTTGTAGTTGTAACTCTGAATTCATGAATGGAATTATCTGATAATGTGCCGAACGGAATACCGTACCGCGGCTCTAGATCTACCGACTGAGCTATCCGGCCACTTACACGTCATCTACCCTAAATAGTGAACAGTTTTGAAACGTCACATACTTCCCCGCTTTATTAAAATTCGTCCCCGAATTTCTCAGGGTTACAGAGCAATGCTAATTAAACTCTTAGCTATATACAATCACAGTCCCCCATTGGGCGCCAAATGTCACAGGGTGAGCAAAATATGCAGCCTGACTGGAACTCGAACCCGGGACCATTGGAATACCGTACCGCGGCTCTTACGACTGAGCCATTCGGTCGGTTTCATATCATCTCCCCTAAATAGTGAACAGTTCTGAACCGTGACATTGTATTAAAATTAATATCTATTTATAACAGAAGCTAGAGTTTGGATACATTTTAGAATGGCACTTTTTTAGGTTTTTTTTAACGCTGACTAGTTTATACAAATATTTTTCAATCTCACAGTCGGTTTTGATATATTGGGTTCTTTCTTTCTATCTTTAATTCATGTTTTGTCAGTATTTGATTTTATATAATCAAATTCTATCTCTCAAATGATATCATATTGATTGCTAGTATGTACCATTTATTGTATTTCAAATACAACATAATCTATATATATCTTTTTACTATTATTGAGACATTGTGGGAAGGGCCAAATCTCTAATGTTGCTAGAACTTGTAGTCCAGATTTTCTTTTACTTTGCATTATTAAATAAAATCAATTTTGAAACAAATTCATAGAAAAATGGTCCGATCAAAATATAACAAAGGATTAGGATGAGGAACAAAATTCGTATTTTTAAACATCTGCATATGTTATACGTAGTTGGTTTCTTTTTGTAGTCGTATACTAGTATTAACAAAAATAATGAACTTTTAGAAAAAAATGTTTTTGACTAACATGTACGATATGTCGTCACCTTAATACAATAACTGGTTAGTTATTATTACATTTGAGCCGTATCACGACGAAACCAACATAATGGGTTTGCGACCAGCATGGATCCAGACCAGCCTGCGCATCCGCGCAGTCTGACCAGGATCCATGCTGTTCGCTATCAGTTTCTCTACTTGTTATAGGGTTTGTAAGCGGACAGCATGGATCCTGATCAGACTGCGCGGATGCGCAGGCTGGTCTGGATCCATGCTGGTCGCAAACGCATTATGTTGGTTTTGTCGTGACGCGGCTCATTTAAAGAACTGCACTAAGGTGATGATGTGCTTCTGAAGTTTGATCCAAAAATTGATCCTTATTTCAGAATTGATATTTATTTTGATCCAGTAACTATAGTTACTGTTCCTTTCATTGTTGTTTATAAATTAAATTCTAAAATGAAACAAGTTTCTGACAAGTAAATAACTGCTTAGATACGACCAATTTGATGTACATACATAACTGTCTCTCGATTCATTTTTAGTCTTTGTTACCACGTGACTAGATATGATCATGATCACACAAAGTAACATCATTTTATAAATATCGACAATGTAAGGACGGTAATGACTTTTTATTCTCTGATTACATTAATTTACATTAATTTACATTAATTCACAAATGTAGTAATTGCATGCATTGAACTATCAGATAGTATACATAAATTCTATCAATTAGTTAACATATTCATGTCCCGGTAAAAGCAAAAACAAGACAAGAGAAGTGACCAACTAGCTGTTACTGTGGAATGGCGATATTTCATCAACACCAACTTGAATTACGGTATTTCACCAACACCAACCTGAATTACGACATTTTACCAACACCAACTTGAATTACGATATTTCATCAACACCAACTTGAATTACGATATTTCATCAACACCAACTTGAATTACGGTATTTCACCAACACCAACCTGAATTACGACATTTTACCAACACCAACTTGAATTACGGTATTTCACCAACACTAATCTGAATTACGATTTTTCACCAACACCAACTTGAATTACGATATTTCATCAACACCAACCTGAATTACGGTATTTCATCAACACCAACTTGAATTACGATATTTCACCAACACCAACCTGAATTACGATATTTCATCAACACCAACTTGATTAACGATATTTCACCAACACCAACTTGAATTACGATATTTCATCAACACCAATCTGAATTACGATTTTTCACCAACACCAACTTGAATTACGATATTTCATCAACACCAACTTGAATTACGATATTTCACCAACACCAACTTGAATTACGATATTTCATCAACACCAATCTGAATTACGATATTTCACCAACACCAACTTGAATTACGATATTTCACCAACACCAACCTGAATTACGATATTTCACCAACACCAACCTGAATTACGATATTTCACCAACACCAATCAGAATTACGATATTTCACCAACACCAACCTGAATTACGATATTTCACCAACACCAATCTGAATTACGATATATCATCAACACAAACTTGAATTACGATATTTCACCAACACCAATCTGAATTACGATATTTCATCAACACCAACTTGAATTACGATATTTCATCAACACCAACTTGAATTACGATATTTCATCAACACCAACTTGAATTACGATATTTCATCAACACCAATCTGAATAACGATATTTCACCAACACCAACTTGAATTACGATATTGCATCAACACCAACTTGAATTACGGTATTTCACCAACACTAACCTGAATTACGATATTTCACCAACACCAATTTGAATTACGATATTTCACCAACACCAACCTGAATTACGACATTTTACCAACACTAACCTGAATTACGACATTTTACCAACACCAACTTGAATTACGACATTTCATCATCACCAACTTGAATTACGATATTTCATTAACACCAATCTGAATTACGATATTTCACCGTAACCAGCCTGAATTACGATATTTCATCATTACCAACAACCTTAATTACTATATTTCATTATACTAAACAGTTTTTGATTTAATTAGACTTTTACACGATCTAACGAAATAAACTAGTCAACAAATTTCAGCATTTACTTAATGAACTGCTCTATAATGCAAGGACAGTGATACCAAACTAATTATATTAATAGTATTAAGTATTCATATATGACAACAAACTACGATAGAATTGTATATGAGTGTTGTTGGTCAGTGTGTGTGTGTATATTATATATATATCGTAAAACTCATAATATGAGCCGCGTCACGACAAAACCAACATAATGGGTTTGCGACCAGCATGGATCCAGACCAGCCTGCGCCTCCGCGCAGTCTGATCAGGATCCATGCTATCAGTTTCTTTACTTGTTATAGGGTCTGTACGCGAACAGCATGGATCCTGATCAGACTGCGCGGATGCGCAGGCTGATCTGGATCCATGCTGGTCGCAAACCCATTATGTTGGTTTTGTCGTGACGCGGCTCAATTATGATATTTCAATCTGTTCATCAATGATTATTTTCAATAAACGTCATCGCTATTTCTGGACGTATAAAATAAAGTATGTTTCCTATTCAGTCTTGAAATAATGATCGTTGTAAATAAATCAATATTATTCAGATCATAATGTTTCAATGAACACCTGAGAAGATATATTGACAATAAAAGAATAACGCACACAATCATTATTGTAGTGGAACATCTATATGAAATATGAAAGAAAGAAAGTGATGAGCGGAAAATAATACACACAGAAAATCACACGAAAAATCGGCACGCCGCAGCTGGGACTCAATCCACGGTCTCTTAATTTCTATTTACTGACATTTTGTGTTCATTTCAATGATTGTTTAAAGGTAGTCAGAATCCATAGACAATTGGGGTGGGGGTGGGGGGTTAGACCCAGCCCCCGTTCGGAACTTTTTTTTTAAATTTTAACATAGATAGGGCATCCATCTTCGTCATCAAATTTGTTTTAAAACTGTTTTCCAGACGAATGAAAAATCCCATTTACTATCATTTACTACCCAATAGTTTAAAGGTTACAGACTCCGATTCAACCATTACCAGTAGAGAGCTTGGCTTTACGTTTGCGACCGTTTCGCTTTCTAAGCCAGGACGCACGCAACTTAGACGTCATACATTGGCTGTGTTTCGGCGTGATAAACGCTCTGTAGAATGCCGGGAACAATTCTCGGATTGCATGGACCACGCAAAATCTACTTTCGATATCAATAAAATGTTAATGATGGTATCATAATGAATTTCATAAACATTTTTTCTTGTTCAGTCTGAAAGATAATTCAATATTCTGTCGATTTACACCGTAAAATCACGGTAAGTGTAAAATAAAATGTTTCAATTGCCATTATAAGAAACCAAGGAAACGTGTTTACGTTTTTGAGTGTTTAATCTTTACTGTATCGAGCCTTGATGGTATTTTTTTTCTAATTCACGTGGAAATTTAATCGAACCAAGTTTATGATCCCACTCGTATTAAAATGTTATAAGTTACTGAGAATATTCAAAGAAAAGGGTTGACCAATGAGGGGTCACGTTCTGAACCCCGGATGTCTGTGTCACCAGCCAATGCTGGTAAAAATGTTCATATCGTAGGCACTAATCCTTTTACAAAAGACAAGACAGTAAAGTCAAAGATAGGCAATACAGAGACCGCGAGCCTGCGGATCTGCGTCTATTCTAGTGGACTAATTTTACCGTTATTGTCACATGTCATCAGAGGGTTTATCTTCAAATAAATGCTACTTGTTTAAGTGAAGTGTTGTATTACTTAAGAATTTATCCGAATAAACTATCATAGCATTTGACCACTTTGATAAAACATGGGCATAAAATCCCATATCATATTACTTTTTGCAAAGTCGTTGTTAACTGTAAATCATGTATATGTAATTGACGTCATGAACGCATGCTATTTGAATCGCATTATAAACGTTAGTGTTTTTTTTCACTATGAGGATGAAAAACATATGAGCCCAAAGGAGGGTTATACATGCCACCGAGTGTTAAAAAGTTTTTTCGTGTTTTCTAATTTCCACTTTTTTGCTCCATCGCATTGTTGCCTTTTGTTGTTTTTTTTTCGCCTGTAGTTCCTGTTATTAAGCAACTTACTCGTTGATTTTAACTCATATTATCTTATTTAACGTGTTATGCTATATGCATTGTGTTTTCGCTTTCCGACATCTTCGCGTGCCTGCTGTGCATATGCAATGCAAATTGACCCCAGGGCTTTTATTTGAACAAACTTGGTAGACACTCACTAG
This sequence comes from Ruditapes philippinarum, assembly GCF_026571515.1. Taxonomy (NCBI): domain Eukaryota; kingdom Metazoa; phylum Mollusca; class Bivalvia; order Venerida; family Veneridae; genus Ruditapes; species Ruditapes philippinarum. Next base: position 38,059 of record NW_026855893.1, on the reverse strand, counting down.
AAGATGTTTCATGCCAAATATCAAAGCTCTAGCTTTTATGGTTTTTTAAAAGAAGACATTTAAAGTTTTTTCTTTCGGTTGCCATGGCAACCAGAGTTCTGCATGGAATTAAATTCTTTGAACAATTTTTAAAGGTGACCACCAAAGGAACATTGCTGTGAAGTTTGGATGAAATTGGCTTAGTGGTTTATGAGGAGATGTCATTTAAAGTAAAATTTTAGGACGGACGACGGACGGACGGACGGCCGGACGAAAAGCGATCACAAAAGCTCACCCTGTCTTAAGCCCCAGTCACATTAGAGTTTACGACCAGTAAAGACCAGTTCACGATCACCAGTGACCTCTGGTCGCGGACAATCTTTAAAACGTCTTACGACTGACATCGGTGATCTTCGATAGTCGCTGGTTATCTTATTTATTTCAGTCGTAGAGAGGTTTTTGAGCTTGCACAAAAGCCTCACTGAGATCAAACAGATTGCTAGAAAACTACTTATGTACATTTAGAATATATAAATATGACATATCAGATCATGAATCTATCACTTACCAACAACAGTCGTGTATAATTCTTTTGTGGTTTGTTGACATATATGATACTAAATACTCTAATCTCTTCCATTATGGACCACTTCCCTTTAAATAGATTACACCTGTTACGTTTTATTATTATTATTATCTAGTAGTTCGCTTTAAATATGGAAATTAAACAATACATAATTTGCTATTTTTGACGTATTTGTAATAGCAGACGAGAACAGATTTAACTTCAATTGTCTACTACAGCCAACATTGTGATTGGTACTGATTAATGGGCGATTTTATCTCAATATTTAGATGACTATTTAAAGGCACATTGTGCCTCAGAAAAGAATATTTATTTCCTTCTTTAGAAAGGGCAAACGTGAGTTTTATAATGTTGAAATAATAGTTTTAGAGCATGTTAGTGTATCACATGAATAAAATAGTGCCGGATGTGAAATTATTTATTGTCATAAAAGTAGCAAAATGTAAACAAAGTAGTATTTTGACTTTCATACAATAAACTGCACACAATACAAATTACTGTGCTTCTATGGTTTTTATTCTAAAGTTTCTTCTCTTTTTTTCTCAATCTTGTACTTTGTTGTTATATGACGTAAATGAAAATACCATGTCATGTGAAATGAAATTATTTTATGTATTATTGCTCTGTATACTCATGATATTGTAAACAGTTTTGAGTAAATAAAGGCATGTTCTGTTCAGATTAGTTTTTTTTACAAAATACTTCATCAATATAACAGAACTAATTAGCAGCAAAATATGGTTCAAGTTATTGGCCGAATGAGTTACTTTTTGGACACCAATAATACGATAAAAAATGTTTTTAGAAATAAAAGTGAAAGCATTTCAGAGGTACAATGGGTCTTTAATGTTATCTTATTATATACTCTGTTTGATGACTGCCTATAGTATTCTCATTCCTATTTTTGTACTAATTTATATATGTGAAAGTTCAAAGTTGTAAATGGCGGTTTATAACAGAAAAAGACATTATCAAAGTTTTAGTCAAGATAGCTTAAGATCGTTTGCAGATATTAATGATTTGTAAAAATAAAGATACTTTTTAGAAAAAACGCTTTAAGACGAAATGAATTAAATGCATGGGACATTCAAAATGATAGGTACTGTTTATTTCTAAAACAGACGATGGCAATGATGAAGATGATGAAAATGACGATGAAAATAATGATGATGATGATGATGCCGAAAATAATGATGATGATGATGATGATGATGATGATGATGATGATGATGACAACGATGATGACAACGACGATGATGGCAACGATGATGATGACAACGACGATGATGGCAACGACGATGATAGCAACGACGATTATGATGACAACGACAACGACGATTATGATGACAACGACAACGACGATTATGATGACGACGACGACGACGATGAGCACGACGACCATTATGAAGAAAAAGATGATGATAATGAAATCAAGAATAACGCGTTTTCATCATTTATCAAATATTTAGAAATCAGAATAATCTTTATATAGCGAACAAATGAAGACAATAATTAATTGTGTACACATAAGAAGACCGCCAAGTAGAACAAAGCTCAGCACGAAAACAATAATCATTTCCTAAAATAAAGGAGCATTTAGCTCACCAGAAATAACTTTAACAACAAGTAAATGTAGGAGGTTTTCTCTTTTTTAGTCCATAATAAGATCCGAATTTTATACAAAAATATCACGTCGTAGGAGAGTCGTTACAATGATAAAAAAACGTAATTAGGTCAGACCTCTTTTCTGTGCTTAAAGTGACATTATGTTCATTTTCTCACTGTCAAGTTGAATTGAATCAGTAATATATTTTAAAAGTTTGGTGAGTAACCAATAATTATCAATGAAAAATGTGTAAACTACCTTAATCATAAAAAGACTGTCTCATTATTTTTTATTATTATTTTTATTATGAAGATATTAAATTTATAGAAATTTTCGCCGGTCACGTGTGGATTATTGATTAGTTTTCAAAGTGAAATATAAAATTGAACACAGTTATAGCAAAATGTGAAATCGTTTTGTTTTTATCTGTTCACTGACCATATACACTAGAATGGAAATAATATCGTTATGTACACTTTAAATATAAACAACACATCTATATTTCAAGTATCATGAGCTGATATTTCAGTATTTCACAATTTAAAAGTGCAAGTACCACGGGGGATGTCCAAGATTTATTTATGGTAAAACATGGTTCTAGGGGGGAGATTTGTCTCTTTAAAATTTGACGTGACAAAACCATTATTCTATATTTGATCTAATCGATTTGTCGTCTGATGCAGACGTGCATCTAGCTAGTTACTATTTGAAAGCTTATGAACTATTTTAGGAAACTGTATGTGCGTTATCTATAAATAATGGTGACATAATGAAACTACGAGTACTTGACTTAATATTCGACATTTAAAAATCATTCGCCGATATTCTTTACATTTATTTTATATAAGTATCAGTACATGTATACAGTTCTACGGTGACACAATGGTGTGTTTTAATCTATCTCGTGCGCACGAGATACTATGTCGTGGGCACGAGATACTAAATCGTGGCCACGAGTTACTAAGTCGTGGCCACGATATAGTTAAGTCGTGAGAACGAGGTTTATTTATAAAACTTGGCCTCGCGCCTTCGCTTATAAGCGTGTTTTCGCTCCGCGACTCCGCCATGTCAATTTGTTAATTCTCGACTTTTCGTTCGGCGTGGACGCGGGGCAAAAACACGAATTGTACAAGTTAGACCATAATGTCGAAAAAACAACAACAACATTTTCAGTCTAAATCGTTGTTATAATAATGCAATAACGTCATGGCTACATATTCAATTAATTTTGTTTCGTTTTATGTTTGTTTTATTTATTTTTTTCTCTCATTTGAACTCTTCAAAAGCCAAATAGGACATGCATTTGTTCTTATTGATATACTCGTATTTTATAATTACATATATGACGGTAATTTTTTTTTGTGTCATTTTATATAGTCTAACAATAAACAAGTTAAGAAAACAAGTGTAGGAAAAAACGTTATATAAAGGGAGTCTTTGGCAAGCTTTTAAAATGTACCATATGAAGGACGAATTTTATGTAAGTTAACCTCAATTGATACCTCCTATAATCACATGAAAACGCGTAAATGAACAAAAATGCCAAAATCCTAAATCAACATTCGATGTGTCATTTCTTTTAATAAACATGGCAAGCGATGCTATGTAGTAACTCCATGTAATAAATATAGTATTTCGAATACATTAGAATACTACCAATCATTGCGTTTTAGGTTTTAATTATATTCTTTTTATCATCAATAGGTATAAATTAATTATAAAAATAAAAGGATTCATGTATTATGCCTACCTGTTAATTCCCCTTTAGGTTCGCCAGCACGTGTAGCATTCCCTTTAATCGTGCACAAAAACGAGTATTTGATCTCATCCGTCATTAAAACAGTATATAACATCCGGGTTGAGAAAATGAATTAAATCCTTCAAAACAATATCCAAAAACTGCAGAATAAAAATCACACTGGATATATTAGAAATATTAGAAATTATACATCCACCATGCACGGGTTGAGTGAATGCTATTCCGAAGAAGATTTCAACGCAAACAATACTTGTTTCTTTCTCCCTTTGTAGTAATCTAGTATGATAAAATTATTTGTCACGTTACCCTCTCACGTTGTTGACGTTATTAATAATTTTTAAATAATTAATATTGCTATGTTCGTATGGTCTTGCATGTAATCCATATGTAAGAAATTATTACCACGTGTATTATTTCACTTTTCACTTAAAATACACGTTGTTGGTTTTTTTTAGCTGATAATCTTATATTTCCAATCTATCAATAGATTGTATGATAATTGATTGCAAATTATCAGTTATTTTCCGAATCTTGCGATTTCGTCTGCATTTCTTTCCCACATTTTAATTATCAACCAATGAAAGCAAAGTTTACAATTATTAACCAATCGCAGGTCTTGTTACAAAGCGCCGTATTGATGTTATGTTTCATGAATGAAATTTGTCTGTAGTATTTTCTCTGACGTAAATAAGCCGATATTTCATTGATAAATGCTGTTACTCACACTATGAGATGCGTTAAAATGACAGCTATGCGAGGTATGGCAAGTATTTCGAATATGTTGTTTATATTTTCAGTGTTAGACGTCATCGAATAAGCAGATATTTTTAACAACAGCCTGTTTGTGAATAACGATAGTTTGTCAAATCAAGGCATTGCGTAGGCGAAGTAAAATCAAGTGGATTATTAAGATCTCAATGAAAATTGCGGGGGCGGTTCCTTATTTTGCTGATGCAATTAAAGGCCAGTCAGAGAATCTATAAATAGATTGTTAATTCTCATCGCAATCACGCGAGTGGAGAATCAGGAAACGAGACAATCAATGACGCCTGATTAATCAAAGAACAAAAACCAACACGACATTTTCTTAAGGAAATAATAAAATAGTACTGTATTTAATGTATTAATATGTAATGTTTATTTTTAACAGAAAATGAATTCCTAATTCAAGGTCCTTTAAAGCAGTAAATAATGTCATTTAAGCAAAGGTCTTACCTCATTTCAACATTTTTATTCCTGTGACAAAATTGCTAAATTTTACAATCCGAACTTGTAAAAATACATAATCATACAAATGGTATACATGTATGTTAAAAATCACTTAAGGCTAAGTACATGTAGTGAAAATTATAATTATTTTGTCTAAAATGATCGTTTCATTTTTCAAATTCTGTTGTACATTTAGTTATATACTATACCGTAATTATACTCAACACTGTATATATATAATTCCAAACACTTAGTAAATCGGCCTTTGCATCATTGATAACTGATAATTTGTTAGATCGAGATTCTTAGTTAGTATTAATGAAATTAAATCTGTCAGGCACAACGCAGCCACTCAACAGACTTAATGGAAAGAATTCTATCTAAACCAACACTATAGTTACAAAATTACTTAGTGTTTTGAATATTTAAACCTTGCGAGTATGATATGCTGACTAACAGGATTATTATCATATGTCAAGTTAGTGCTGTTTAGTTGAATGAATTAAATGTATCAAAGAATTTGAAAAATGGAAAAAAATATAATTTGCAACCATTTATATTGCTTACATCTGTAAATATTTTCCGTATTGTATCTCATGGACAGATTCAACGAAACCAAGCCATTTGTGTTTTTATTTTATTTTCCATTCTCCTGTTTAAAATTTCTTTAAATAACCTTACAATGTTTCCATATATAGATGTATGGTGATACGGCGATATTTCCAACATTCTGGAAAGAGAGAAAACAAATGAGCCGCGTCACGACAAAACCAACATAGTGGGATTGCGACCAGCATTGATCCAGACCAGCCTGCGCCTCCGCGCAGTCTGATCAGGATCCATGCTGTTCGCTATCAGTTTATCTAGGGTTTGTAAGCGAACAGCATGGATCCCGATCAGACTGCGCAAACGCATTACGTTGGTTTTGTCGTGACGCGGCTCAACTCCTCATTCATTTTAGACAAATCTACAATATAGATACATAATTGTGCTCGTACTATGTCGAATATAATGAGGTACAAGTTGCAAAAAAGTATATATAGTTTATAAAAGGCACGTTATGACTCAGAAATCCATATATTTTATAATTCTTTAGAAAATTTAATATCAACAGGTGGTTAATAATGTTTCAACAATGAATTTAAAGCATGTTATATGTTTAAATACTAAAGGAAGTGGCACTGAATGTGCAGTTATGTGTCGTCAAGTTAGCAAAATGTGAACAAAGTCTATTTTTGACTTCCATTCACTTAAATTATACCAAATTGCTGGCAGACCAAATGCAGCAAAAGATAGCTCATGTATATGGAAAATGAGTATATTTTGTTTAGAAACTGTAACAAGACAACAAAGACAAAAGTACAGAGCTTGATCACTGCACGAATGTTCCAATTGCTTTGCTCGATACTTATGGAACGCTGTGACTGTCTTATGTGACCAATGTTTTTGGTAACTTGTCAAATGATTATACTATTTTGTCGTTTCAGCATGTTAACATGTGCAATTTACATCATATCTTGTCAAAATACCATGCTGACTTGTTCAAACAACATGTTAACTTGTCGAAGTATCATGACATGTTGTTTAGCATGAAATTGACACAAATGTAAATATACCTGTACCAAGTTTATTACCTACCTGTTGTAATTAACAATTAAGATTCATGTCATCACTGCAGCAATCTGTCATCACTGCAACAATCTGTCATCACTGCAACAATCTGTCATCACTGCAGCAATCTGTCATCACTGCAACAATCTGTCATCACTGCAACAATCTGTCATCACTGCAGCAATCTGTCATCACTGCAACAATCTGTCATCACTGCAGCAATCTGTCATCACTGCAACAATCTGTCATCACTGCAGCAATCTGTCATCACCTGGGCTGGTAAAACAGCGTATAAAGGATTCATAACCGTAAACTCGAATCTCATTGAAAGGCCAAGTAATAATCAATATGAAACCAACATAGTGGGTTTGCGACCAGCATGGATCCAGACCAGCCTGCGCATCCGCATCCGCGCAGTCTGATCAGGATCCATACTGTTCGCTTGCAAACCCTATAACAAGTATATAAACTGATAGCGAACAGCATGGATCCTGATCAGACTGCGCGGATGCGCAGGCTGGTCTGGATCCATGCTGGTCGCAAACCCATTATATTGGTTTTGTCGTTACGCGGCTCATATGAATCATATTAAGCTGCTTTTGTTTTCATATTTCCTAAATTGGGTCCAAGATAACACTTCTTTTTCTCTGAAATACAATTTTAAACAATTAATGTTTTGACTTTCCACCAACTATTTTTCCGCAGTATCGTCAATAACTTGTGCAACAGATTTATTCAGGATTGTTATATTGATTGTTATTTAAAAATGCTGTTATCTATAAACATTTTAAAGTTATTTTGTATTTTACGTTAAACTTCACAGTAAATATAGAAATATCCTGATATCACTGGTCCATGACCAGCTTTAAGCAATATCAGATATAAATAAGAACTAACACTAGGTATACATCTCGCTGAAATTGCGACCTTCTAAGTGCATTATATATTTTGGTACGCTGCAATTAGCAAATATTTGATGTACTTTTCATGATGTATATTTTTCAATGATTGAATTATTCAAATGTTAAGACGTACAACTTAGAATGTGATATAATCGACAGAAAGTAACCCTATGTTATTAGCCTAGAAAAGGCCAGCATGCACACCCATGCAGTCTGACAATTAAATCGTAACCCTGCTGCAACCAAAGTGGTTAGCCTTTGCCCTCAGTATAGAGAGCTAGGCCTGACTGTGTATACGTGCAGAATGACAAAGCTCTATACTGCTAGATGATTAATTTTTGAATTTTTAATCTCGATATCCTCAAAACTGATCACAGACAGATCTAAAAACGGAAGCTTGGCAAGTCCATATAAAAATTTAGCAGCTAATGGGATAAATAGTGCAACAGTGCCGGCAACACGTGCAGTCATCATCCTGTTTTGGCAAACATAACATTTATTTAGGGTGGCAAACCCAAGTGACGTTTGGGCAAGGTGCATGGCGGCATTCGATTTATGAACATATTTCGGCAATTAGTTAATTAACTTATAGAAAAAAACCTCTCCAAAAACAAATAAAACAAAACAAGAAAACAAAAACAAACAAACAGAAACAAAATTAATAAACTAAAATAGAAAGATATTGTGTGTTTTGTCATATTGTTGTTAAAGCTACTTTTCACGGTATATGAAAAGGACTCTGACCTGGATCACCTGTTGCACCCGGTACGCAGCAAACTGTTGAAGTGTTTTATGACATGAACCATTTTTGTGATTTTCCTGTGACTCTATGAAATGTTTACAAACAGAAAATAAATATTAATAACCTAAAATATCTCAAAAACAAGGAAGACAAAATACATGAACAAAGACTTATAATGATATCATATTTCAATAAATTCATCTGCTGTCTTTCTAAAGTAGCCGTATAATTGTATACCGTAGTAACCGCAAAAGTATTTCTTATTATAGTCTACAATTAAAGCCACAAATATTCATTGAATGGAATCTTTCTCCTACGCTTTAAATATATATATCATTTTCCCCGTGTCTGCACACGTGACCGCCCTCTTTTATCGTATTTATATACTTCAACAGAAAGTTATTGTTTATTTTGTCATATCATATTGTAGTTTATTGAGTTTAATTGCAATAACATGGGATTTAATTAAAATGCATTTTTATTTGTTTTGAAATTACTACAATGTATATTTGTTATTAAATTTTCTTTACAAATAGTGAATCTAGATTAAGATTTCCACGGAAGCCATGATCGGCATTTATGACTATATATTTACATTACCAACATTATATCGCATATCGGTGCAAAAATGATTGTTGGGGCTTGTATGCTGTGCAGTTAATAGTGTTAACAGGATATTTGTCATTTACAAATTTAGAAATTTTAAACGATTAAAGATATAAGCATAGGTTCTTTTCACGGTATAAGAAAATGAGACTGACATGGAGCACCTGTTGTACCCGGTACGTAGCAAGCGGCTGCAGTGTTTTATGACATAACCATTTTGGGATTTTGCTGTGAAACTGAAATGTGTTACAAACAGTATTAGAAGGAGGCAAGAAGCAGAGTGCACTCAACATTGCGTTGACGAAAAGTCACATTAACAGTCAAGAAGACAGATTGTTAGATGTTACAAGGCGCTTACTATATCATCTTAATATTTTTACAGCTTCAGACAGGTTGTGCCATATACCATGCCATTTATGGTCCTCTTGTCACTCTAAAGTTTTGCATTGTCATGATGATAATTCTTTGGGGGGTCTGATCAGTCATTTAATCAACATTCTTATATTTCTTGCATAAGTATATCGTTAAATGACCTTTACTTCATTTTCCAATACGCATATCATTTTTCAATTGGTCTACGTCAAGGCATAAACTCTTCTCCGTCAATATTTGCTGCAGTTTTCATGGAAAGCTAAGATCTTTTTTTATCATTTTTTTACGTCGAACTAACAAAGGCAAGGTCAAATGGCGACTTTCCTTTGATCAGTCGATGCATTCCTTTTCGGCCGAAGTCCGTCTGAGATCGGTTTGACTTCCTATGAAATTTACAGGGAAGAACTGAATATTAGAATGATTTTCATTGGTCATTTTAAAATTGCAAACTGAAATTAAGGAATTTCATTGGCCATTCTAAAATTAGTATAATAATCTAAATGGTCTGTCTGAAACGGAGGCACGTCCAAACTTAAAAATAATCCAAAGGAGTATCGGTAACACACTTTCTAGTTAACTTTCTAGAATATATTAGATATATGAACTTCCAGAGATATTTTACATTGCTTTGAAAAAAATATCATTAATTCGAGACGACCAATAACGTCCACGATCCCGGAAAAAAACATGTGTATTCCGAAAGACACCATATAAGTAAAAGCAGTTTTACCTCGTCCGAGTATCTTTTTAAAAATACTTCTTATTTTGTAATGTTTGCTTATTGTTGAACACAATTGTCATATAACATGGATTAGTTGGCTAACTTATTGTAATGATAACGTTTCGATAGCTTAGTAGCAGTTTAGGCCAATGTACATAACATGTAACTCAAAAAACATGTAAAGTTCGGGGTTTTTAAAAATAAACATTACACTAACAAAAAGGTGTCATCTGCTTTTTAACTTCACGATACAAATTATTTAAAGCCTGTAAAGCAATTTTCATCATTTGTGATTATTTTTTGAGGTATCTGCTTGTTATATATACCTTTGACATAAAAAGTTCAATTTCAATTAAAGACAAAACAGTTAAAGAAGAACATTGATCAACGAAAGTCTAAAACGATATCTAAAGTAGATGTATATCTAAAATAGAGACAACGCGATACCTTTATTGTTAAAATAATCTCTTTTTCTATTGAGATGAGCAACGTTATTATAAAATGTAGCATATTTATACAATTTCTGTAAATAAAATAGTTTTCAAGAAAATAAGATTTCGGAACATCTTGCCAAATACCAGTACTCATCCTTATTCAAAGTTTGGCGGAATGGGCCGAAAAGTTGCAAATGACATAGAAAAATGAATAGTACAAATGCTGATTTTGAAGCAATTGAACTTCTTTTATTTATTAAAAAACCTATACAATTAGACAGCTGTGGGCTACTAGATGTCTTTACGTACAAGATGGGGAAATGTAATGAGCAAAGGTCATTTTTCATACAATATTTCTTATCATGTCATTTTACAATATTCTTTTGATTTTACAAGATTAGAAAATTGCGGCATTTGGTACGTTTCACTGCCTTCAAACACGGTCAAAACATAACTTTAATTCAAAATGCGGTATAGATAGATAAAAATGCAGTAGAGTCATATTAAGAATGCAGTATACCTTAGTTTAGAATGCATTTTACTTAAATCAAGATTTCGTTATACTGAAATTAAGAATGCAGTATACTTAAATTAAGAATGCTGCATACTTAAATGCAGAATGCAGTATACTTTAAATTGGTACAGCATAAACGTAATGTCTATATATTCTTAGTTTAATGAAGAACTGAATCACACAAAAATATTATGAGAGATGACACATACGTGATAAAACTAGAAACATAATACATTTGCTATAACTTTAATAAAATATGTCACGTTTCATACAAGGATAATAATATTCTATATCGTATAAGCATATCTGCACGTAGCAACACAACCAGAATATGATACATTATTAGCGTCATCTTCAATAGTTATCCAATCAACTAACTTCATTTTTGCTTTCCGCAGAGTTATTAACTTTTGAAACATGTAATTAAATGCAAGAGATGTATTGAATATTTCTTTGTTAACAAAATATAGAAAATCTTTAAATATATTTTGTTCTACAAATAGAGCTAAAGAATTACAATCGTTGTATTGTAGATGAAGTTGGTGGAACTACTATCTACAGCTATTCTATGCTTAAGACAGCAAAATGATATCTGCATTGTTTATATTGCAGAAAAAGAAACAAGCAAAAATTCATTTCTTCGTTTAGAGTTATTCATTCATTACTCTGTAAATGTCCTCAAAATAAATACACTGGGCAGTCACAGGAACAAAATTTTTCTCCGTACAGAGAATAAAATGGTGGTTTACTAACTTGACCCACGTGAGTCAGGTTAGAGCATTAAGATTTCACAATAGTTGTCACAGTAAACTCTAGGAAACGTTAAAGAACATGTGAAATGAATGGCTTAGACTTGTTTCGATCATTCGATATCCACAATATCTGTAATTGTAACTTCCAGGGTTTGTTCAAGTCACATGACTTGTTTTAAAACTACTCGGTGATTCAGTCGGCGTCTAGATTTCTTTCGACATATACAGATGTATTTACGCTTCAAACCCAAAATAAATATAGTTTATACAGAAATACATGCTGGGATTAAAAAATATGCCATTTTAGCGTGATTTGAGTACATAAGATCATTTTAATATTTTTGTCATTAATTTGCCTGAGTATCCCTTTAAGAAAAGCAATGGCACAAAAAGCTGTCGCTTGGCAAAGTTTGACAAGTTATTTTCTCTTTCAATTAAGATAGTTTTCAAATGGTTTATAAACCAATATACTCTCTAAATATACTCTAATGAACTACAGATATAATTTTAGTTTCCTCTCACAAATGTTGAAACATAGTATTGTTAATAATAGTATTGTTAATAAGACAAGTGGAATTTGTAATCTCTTTCTTTCTTCTTCATTATGAAGATAATGTAATAAAATACCACAGGAATTATGCAATGCAATACAACTGACTTTGATAAAATGATGCAGCAAAACTGCATTATATAAAATTGTTCAATAGTAACACATTTGATAAAAATTGTGCAGTAAAATTGCAACTGATAAACTAATGCAGGAAAATTGCAATTAAGAAAAAAAATGCAATAAAATTGCAATTGATAAATTTGTGTAGCAAACTGCATTTGATAAAATTGTGCAATATGCATTAGATATAATTTTGCAACAAATTTGCATTTGATAATACTGTGAAGCAGAATTTCATTTGATAAATTGTGCATCAAAATTGCATTTGATAAAATTGTGCATTTGAAATGTTTTTGATAAAATTTAGCAGCAAAATGTGCATTTGACAATACTGTGAAGCAAAATTTTATTTGATAAAATTGTGCATCAAAATACCATTTGATACATTTGTGCAAAAAGATATGCATTTGATACTGTGCAATAGGAATGTAATTGTGTGTAAAAAATAAAAGATAAACTACAAGATGCGAATTTGAATGGTGCAATTAAAATGTCCTTATTAAATGACAAAATAGAAAGACATTTGAGAAGTTCTCAAAATAAAAATGCATTTGTTGAAATGGTTCAAAAGAAATGCATTTGTTAAAATAATGCGTTAGATATTGTTGTGCAGTAGAAATGCATTTGATATAATTGTGCTGTAGAAGTGCATTTTATATAATTGTGCTAAATCTAAATATTTTGTTTTTTGTACAATCACTTTCTCGGCGTATAAGAACATATTAACATTTATCCAATTCTGAAGATTTATTTTCATTTAAATTTCAACTATTGTAAAATCATAATCTAGATTGTAAATTTGTTTGAAAAACTTTTAACCAATACGCATCTCTACACACATTTGATGGAGTATGCATATTTTGTCACGTTTTCTCATCCATATGTTCATAATTAAAGAGACCAAACCATTTTTTTTGCTCCGAGATCTTACAAGACCGAGACTTAATATCATCATTTTCAGAGAATGATGTCTTAATTAGCGTCGACTGATTCTGGGAGACAGAGCGCAGTAAGAAGTTCCGATAACATCACAAAAATGTCTATATATAACTTTATACAGATGAACGTTCCCTGTTATAGAATATTGATTAGATAAAGTAAAGCAGCTACTGCAAATATACTTCACCATCTAATGGGGGCAATGACGCACATTGGGAATACGATATATTAACACACACCCTATATCAGAGTTAATTTGGTCATTAATCAAATTTTATTATTTTCCTTTCATTTTCCTAATTTCTTTCTTTAGTTAACGATATTTTTGTTGGTGTAAATTTTATAAACGATCGCATTACAGATTGCAATATCTCTGAAGTTTTTATCTGCCATACATTAAGGGTTTGAAAGCAAACTGATTTGGAAAAAAAGAAGGAATATTGAAGTTCTTTTATAAGTAAAAGACTGTCTACATCGTATTAAATGTAATGAAGTACAAAATTTTGCAAAAAAGTTATCAAAACCTAGTTTATTAAAATAGGATGACTGCAGATCACCCAGGTGATAGAATATGCATATATCTAGGAAACAAGCGAGGTTTAACGCACGCGTTAAATGGCGGCGGTCAGCTGTGCACTGCATACATTTAGAAGAGTTGATAGACAAATGTCTATTTAGATCTGCGCAGTTGTTGAAATTAAAGGAGAAGCGTTAAGACATGACAATTCCATTACTGTGACAGGACAGGTTCGCTTTAGTCAATTTCGTGATGTGCCAGAAATCTGACCACGTGTCTTATTATATATAGACCATATAGTGTTGCTAGACTAAATAATGATTTTTCCTAATGCCTTGAACATTAATTATTCATATCCCGATTAAACGATATAGGAACTTTTAATAAGGAAATGATCAACGATAAAACATCAAATTTAAGCATAAACGTAGTATATAAGACATTGAAGGCATCAGACCCATTACCAAATCTAACCCATGTGTGACCTCGCTTTACTATATGAAAGGCGGCTATTTAAGTTTTTGAAACCAGACCTATGTCCGCACAGCACTATCCAAATCATCTCAAAAGGATAATTCAAACCTTTTAAAGATAAATATCTTCAAAACGACTTGTTTTCTAATTTCTAAAGTCAACATATTGATATATTGAAAATTTCAGACGTTTTATGACAGTGCAATGCAACAGCTCTTACACCAATGCTTTTTGTCCAAGTGCGAAACAGTTACCCTTTAGGTATTTACGTATGATTTAATTATAGCCTGGTTCCACGATATTAAATCTCGATAAACTACAGACAGTTGCACAGCCCATTATTTGTATACGGTGTATGTCCATTCGAAGATTATGTATATAGAAATGTTTTGCAACAAAGCTGGTAATGAAGTGTTAAGCTGATGTAATGAATGTTTTTTTGTACTTGTGTTTTCATTGACAACTCGAAAAAAAATAATGCGTCTTATTCTAAATTGCAACCGAATAATGTACGAAAATCTTAGACAATGATCTACAATTCGTCACTGTAAAAGTCAATGCACGAAGGAAAATACTCTAAAGTAAAACAGCTGTTCTAATGTAAACTCTTATAATTAACTAAAATATCTATGTGCAAATAACTTAAAAACATAAAAAATAGTAGGAGAATTGAACCCAAAACTCCGCAATTAATATTTCCATAGTTTCATCAAAATGATATTATGCTCATTATTTCGTTGTCATGTTGAACTGTTATAATGGTGATTTATCAACAAGTGATATTTAGTTTAGGATAGAAGATTTAAATTTGCATTGAATATAAAAAGACCAAATAAGATAAATGTATATGTAATTCGCCCAGCGCAATTTGATAACACTTTTTCAATAATTTTTAATATTATATGCAAATCTATATACTACGAAAATGTATATACATTTAGATATTTTTAAGTTCGATTTATTTAGCTGCATATACGGAACATGCTTTTTTCTGAAAATTCGTTATCACAATCTTATGTACTTAGAAATTTATATGCAGCAGCATTTTCAAAGAAATTAAGACTTCTACATCTATTGACTTATTCGCATTTGCATACAAACTACTTAACATGCAAGAAACGATGTTAATACTAATTTGACAAACTATTTGTTAAATCAATAGGACACCGTGACATCGTTTTTTAAGAGGAGTTGTGAGGTGTTAACACTGCTCATGCGAAACAATGAAAATAAATGTTTTAGAATAAAGCAAATAATTAGTTCCTTTAAAAAGGCGTCTCAAATGTAAAAAATCAAAGTATAAAAGAAAATTCAAATCAATTCAGGAGAAAATCTTGCTGCTTTAGCTGATACCACTATATCTATTTAATATAAGGCAACTTCCTTCCTGACTATATGACTATACATTACAGGATATCTGACGAACAGGACACACCCATAGACTAACACCGTAAAATATCGGAAAATAACGACAAAAAATTTGGACCGCAAAATTTGGTATTATGTCGCGAAGGTCCGAATGAGCTGCTGGCTTTGAGTGTGGATTTATCTTTCACCAATACCTTAATAACTGAAAATTGTATTTTACGAGTCAAATAGAAAATATTCCGAATTCAATGTCATAGCGTACATGCAAATGTATACATTAATTCTGAGAATTACTTTTTGTTGGTTTGGAAAATAAATGGTTAGTGAAGACAGCTTACCTATACTCCCTCTAAAAGTATAAAAAAGAAACTAGTGCAGAGAATAATCATTGCAAGAAAAAGTCATGCTGATTAAGCCGATAAATAGATATTTATTTCTAAAGTAAAGCCAATACAAGCCAACTTGGCTGCGTTGGCGTATTTAGAATGCATTACAGGATATCTGACGTAAAAGGGATGGCTCCTAGACATTTAACACAGGATAAAAATAACGACAAGAAAACAAAATGAAGCCACTAATCTTTATGTTTTTTTCTCTCTCATTTAAGCACAGTTATTACAATTATTATCTTTATAGATTTTATAAGCAACAAAAACCAAAAAAGTGTATGTGTGTGCGTGCGCATGTGTGTGATCTTGCGGAATCTATGATATGTACGAGGGGTGCTCCAAAATTAATGTTACTTTTGTGTTTTCTCTTTGATAAAAGTCGTTAAGATCATTTTAACTTGACCTACCCCTCTCTACCCTAATTCACGTTTTCAGCCGATCAATCCATTTTTAAAAACAGTTGCAGTATACTCATAAGATACTGGTAAATGGCAGAGACCAGAGTATTTCTTGATTTGTATTTTTTCCAGACAGGTGAAATTTTAGTTAGGGAACAAAAATAGTCACAGGGGGCTAGGTCTGGTGAAAAAGCGAGGTGGAGGGGGCAGTGACCTTTTCCGCCTTCAATAACAATTTGTGCCTTGTGAGCTGGCGCATTGTCATGCAAGAGTCTGAGGTACTTCAAACCTGTTTGTGGGCGGCGGCATTTATAGTGTTTCTCAAGTTTGCGAAGTACGAAACGTCGCTATAGTACTTGCCTGTGACAGTTCTACCTTTCGGCACAGGAATTTGCACGACTGGGCCCTTGTTATCAGAGAATATTACATACAAAACCTTTCTCATGGTTCGTATTTTTTCAGCAATCCTAGGGCGCCTTGCGTTTTCGTGGTCGAGCATTTTCGTTTCGGTTCGAAAAAAATACACCCATGTTTCGTCACCTGTGACAAAATTGCCAAAAGCCTTTTGCTGTATTTCGGGTATTTTTTCAACAAAAGTTTGGCCTTTTCAACTCGGGACGTCTTTTGGTCGTCAGTTAGTAAATGTGGTATCCACCTTGCATTAATCTTACTAAGCCCAAGATGTTTCTTCAAAATGCAATGAACACGTGCTTAAGGCAAGTTTGTCATTCTAGCTAACTGCCTGACAGTGTACCTTGCGTCTTTCTTCAGGATTGGTCTTTAAATGTTATGTTTTGACGTTGTTGTTGCAGGGCGGCCTGTGTGAGCAGCATCTTTCAGCTGCTGGTGTCCCGACTTAAATAGACCAACCCACCTACAAACAGTCATATACGACATTTGACCCTCCCCATAAATAACACACACATTGCGATGAATATCCTTCGGCTTTAAGCCAAGCAGAGACCTACCTTTGATATAGGCCCTAATTTCAATCACGTTTTCAGCTCTCTTTCCAACCATATTTGTGTGAGTGTAACGAGTACGCTGCAAAACAATGTACACAGTACCAAGGTTAGTGTAATTGTGAGCGAGATATTGACCAATGCTACTCTCCAGGTATCACGCTATCGACATGTATTGGATTTGAGTTCATAAAGCACGATTTCACGTGATAGAACCCGAGTAACATTAATTTTGGAACACCCCTCGTAAAATCTGCAAAAATCGTCGAATTAATCCAGGACAATAATTAAATAGATTAAAAACGACGGCGTGACTACCGCTATATTATTAGACATTTGCCAAACTATTTGTGTCATGTAATACTAGAAGGAAGCGTATAAAACATAATTAAAGTATATTTATGAGATAACTAACGTTGATTATTCACGAATTCGGCGTTACCTCATGTAAAATGGTCTCAGTCACATTTTATCTGCTTATTTAAGTGTAATAAAAACCCAAGAAGTTTGTTCAATGTCCCAGATACACCGTATATCAAGAACCATAATGTTATATATACGGCATTGCATTTAAATATACCGACAAATCACAAAAGTCGCATCCATTATGCTAGCCAGGTCGTCATTCTCCCAAATGATCTTGAAAAGTAAACACTTTCCTGGAAATATTTTTGTCGAGATTTAAAATATTATGTCAACCGAATGAGCAAATTCATTTCTTTCAATTTGATTTACAATAAAAGGAAATTGTTCCACTTGCTTTCATTGGCCCTCGTTTCGATCATATAATTGCACAATTCTTCGTTACCTTTGCATATTTCCTGCATTTTAGCACATTCCTGCGTTACTAGATAAACACGGTGACCTGACTTCTGTCTGAGATTTGTCTTTTTGAGCTTATATACATATTAAGCATTTACGCTATTATTTGCCATGACGTTTTGCTAATTTTAATTTTAGAATGCTTACAATGAGTGTAATGTAAAATGTTTATTAGGGTTTTCGTACCAAAAGTAATAATAATATATAGACTTATACTATTATTACGTTCGTATTTTGAACAACTTTGCTAAATAATCTGGACATTTCTTACAAAAGAAACATCAAAGCCGCATTTGTTAAGAATAACATCTCTTTAAAGTTAATTGACTTATTGGATTATCATATACATTATACGCAGGCGTTGGTATTCTATAGTTGTATAAACGGATTGCAATGTTCCTAGACATAAAAAGATATAAATAGACATATAACCAAGCAGAGACGTCAATTAGGATGTTAATAGGGTAATAATGATTTCTTTAAAAGAAATCTTAATAACCTAAATAACAGTAAACTAGTAAATTAAGAATATTTGGGTTATATCAATAATGTACAGACATTTTATAGATTTAAGATTTTATGTGCAAATGTAATTTAGTACTCAAAATAATGTTTAAAATAACACACGTCGCTATCAGTTTAGAAAATGAGATGGTTCGTAGAAGAATTAGATCTCAAGCTGTAAAAGGTTGAGGCTTGTCCCGTACTTCATTTCAGTGTTGTTATATTTTTCTCGTCCGTTGGGATCATTCATTCCATTACTTAAAGTTTTTAAGATTGAGTACCACTCTTGAAGATTGTGTTTCGCTCAAGCCGGTGCAAGCGGGCGTGAAGGATATTGCACTTCTTCTCATGTACAGTCTCAGTTAAACCGAGTCTGCAATTGTCATATTATATTGTTGTGATTAATGCTTCCGATGTATCACCTTTTTCCAGATGTTGTACTGTTGCATTGAATAAACAGTCAAAACTTACGTTATTATTTAGATAAATACAGTATATATATAGGTGTTAAACCTAGGGCATTTCCTCTGTCATGTTAATACAGGTTTCGTATTTAGATATTCATGAAAAGTATTTACCCAGGTCTGGAAAAAACTTAGATATGATGACAAAAGGGGATTTTTAATGATGTTATTAAATGGTCAAATAGTTACAATTAACGTATTCTTACGATTAGTATAACATTGTTTTAAGTATTTAATTTACCTGATGTGAGATATCCAACGATCAGAGACGGGTAATAAAATTATTGATGAGTTAGAGGTGATAAACCATACTTCAGTTTTCAAAGTTTATTGTAAAAAAATATATTTGAAGAAAATAGGTTCAGGTTTTATATAAATGGGTTTCACACTTTATGAGAGATAGGCCACGTGGCAAGGAAAAGCCTTGATTACGACTATCCTGAAGCAAACACTCCTTCAATAGTGGCCGATGATGATATGTTAATCAACCAGAATCAAATAATGACAGTGCAAGCAGTTTCTATTATATTTAAGCATCCGCTTGGACACAAATGGAGTTCAATGAAACATAAAGGATGAGCAAAGTATGTGCATGGTGGTTGCTATGATCCGAAAGGAATATACTGTGGCATCCTCCATATAGCATACACTTTACCAGCAGTCCCAGAATTATGCCATAGAAACGAGCAAACATGGATTTTATAAACTTATTGAGCATGTTACATTATTTTTGCCTGAAGAGAATAGAAATGACAAATCATTTGTCAAAACAGTAGCAAAGTGTAATCAAAGCAGTATTTTATTTCTTCCATACAAAATACTAAATGACTACTGTATGATGGTTCAGGTAATTGGCCAATGAGTATTATTTTGATAAGTATCTAAAGTACACATACAATAAAAAGCTTTCCAGATATAACAGAAACACATTTCTTTTGCATAATGGGCATTAAGGTACCCTGGAAGAATTAGATGAGAATGGCTATAATTTTAACTGTTTATTCTCACATCAATAGTATGACTGATTTGCGAATGGTACACATATAAGTTCCCATGAATATGGTAAAAGTATATGCTAGATATTTTTGGGAATTCTCTGTAAAAAGAATTTAAGTTTGCTTTGGAAAAAAATGAGAGAGAGAAAATATGGCACAATTTCCTAGCATCGTTGTTCCCTAGTTATATTTTGGTCGTTTTTATCTTGAATAAACCAAGAAATATTACGATGAAGCAAGGAAAAAAGAACATTACTTTAAATTCTAAATTTTAATATAAGGCAATCCGCCATATGATCCTGACATTTAAATACATATTAAGCACATTCATTTTAGAGGGTTTCCTTTTATATAACATATTTCACTTAATAACAGTTGCGCTGACATTCCCAGCATAAACATTTCTATAGCTGTTCACGCACAGGAATTAAATGCGATAGTTTATGTTGTAAATACTTTAGTATTTTCTTCAATTGTTTGACAAAACAAGCGTTTCCAAGTAAACTGATAAAAAATACAAAAACGAAGGGCAACAAAATCTATGGAAAGACATATATTATGAAACAAATATAAATTCTTTATTTTGTAATTTTAGCGAATCATTTAGGTTGATTTCACAAAAACAATTTGTTGGTCTCATTCGTGATTGAACCTGCAAAATTATCAATCATATTTGGTAGTTTTTGTTTTAAAAAATGAAACAATAATTGTCATTATTTTCTTCCAACTATTTTTCCGAAGTATAGTTAATAACTTGTTGAACATATTCATTCAGGTTTGTTATATTAGTTCTAATTAAAATACCCTGTAATCTAATAGCTTTTAAGTTACTGTGCATTTTGTGTTAATCTTCACAGCAAATATAGAAATATTTTGATTATCACTGGTCAGTTAAAAATGTTATAAATAAGAACTGACACTGGCTTACTTCTTACCAATATATATTTAAGTACGTCTTTCATTAACAGACATAGTATTATGACGCTGTCAACTGATTATACATGTACCATTTAAATGTTTAGACACACACATCTTGCAACCGAAAGTGATTAACCTTTGCAAACAGTACAGGGTTAAGCTAGAATGTATATCCGTTGCAGAACGACAAGGCTTTTTTCTTTTGACTGATTAACTTTGAATTTTTAATCTTGATATCCCGAAAACTCATCACAGACAAATCGAAATACCGAAGCTTGGCAACCCCATATAAAAATTTATCAGGTCAAGGGATAAATAGGTGTAACAGTGCCGGCAACACATGCAACTATCTTATTTTGACAAACATCCCTTTATAGAGGTTGGCAAACCCACGTGACTTTTGGGCAAGGTGCCCGGCGGCATTCGATTTATGAACATAGGAATTAATAAACTTATTGAAAAACCTCTACATCAAGAACAAAATAAAACAAGAAAACAAACAAACAAAAACAAAATTGATAAACTAAAAAGAAAGATATTGTGTGTTTTTTCATATTGTGGTTAAAAGTACTTTTCACGGTATATGAAAAGGACTCTGACCTGGAGCATCTGTTGCACCATGACGCAGCAAGCGGCTGAAGTGTTTTTAATGACATGAACTATTTGTGATTTTCCTGTGACTATGAAATGCTTACAAACAGAAACAAAATTAATAAACAAAAATATCACAAAAAACAAGGAAGACAAAAAAACATAAAAATAGACTTATAATAATATCATATTTCAATATCCATATCAGGTTATATTTGTTTTGTATATTTTTCTTCATTTTAAATCATCTGCTGCCGGATAATGTATACCGTAGTAACCGCAAAAGTATTTCTTATTATAGTCTACAATTAAAGCCACAAATATTCATTAAATGGAATCTTTCTCCTACGCTTTAAATATATATATCATTTTCCCCGTGTCTGCACACGTGACCGCCCTCTTTTATCGTATTTATATACTTCAACAGAAAGTTATTGTTTATTTTGTCATATCATATTGTAGTTTATTAAGTTAAATTGCAATGATATGGGATTTAATTAAAATGTATTTTTCTTTGTTTCGAAATTACTACAATGTGATATTAACATTTCTTATTAAACTTTCTTTAAAAATAGTGAATCTAGATTTAGATGTGCACGGAAACCTTGATTGGCATTCATTAGTAATTTATTATTATTTACATCGAATATCGATGCAAAAATGATTGTTCGGGCTTGTATGCTGTTCAGTAAATAGTGTTAACAGAATGTTTGTCATTTACATAGAAATTTGAAACGATTGAAAAGATAAGCAAATTTCTTTTCACGGTATATGAAATTGAGACTGACATTGAGCTGCTGTTGCACCCGGTACATTCCAAGAGGTTAAAGTGTTTAAGGGCATGTATCATTTTGAGATTTGACTCTTTGAAATGCGTTACAAAGAAATATTTAGAGGAGGTAAAAAGCTGTGTGCACTCAACACTGTGTTGAGGAATATCTCAGTTTACGTCATAAAGACATATATTAGATGGTTCAATACTACAAGAAGCTTAGTATAAAATAAATAAATAAATATTTTTATAGCTTCAGATACGTTGTATAATATACCATGATCTTAATGATTTTCTTGTCTATTGTCACTCTAAGGTTTAGCAGTGTCATGATGATAATTCTTTGGGGGACTGATCAGTCGTTTGAAAAACATTCTTATATTCCTTGTATAAGCATATCTTTAAACGACCTTTACTTTATTTTCCAATAGACATATCAATTTACAATTGGTCTACGTCAAGGAATAAACTCTTCTCCGTCAATATTTGCAGTTTTCGTGGAAAGATCTTTTTGTTTTATCGTATTATTTTAGGTCGCACTCACATAGTAAAGGTCATATGGCGACTTTCCTTTGATCATAATACGTAATCAGTCGATGCATTTCTTTTCGGGCGAAGTCCGTCTGAGATCGATTTGACTTCCTGTAAAATTTACAGGAAAAACTGAATATAAGAAGGATTTTCATTGGTCATTTTAAAATTGCAAACTGAAATCCGGGAATTTAATTGGCCATTCTAAAATTAGTATAATAATCTAAATGATATTTCTGAAACGGAATCACGTCCAAATTATAAAATAATCTAAAGGAATATCGGTAACACACTTTCTAATTAAATTTCTCGGATATATTAGATCTATGAACTTCAATAAATATTTAACACTGCATTGAAAAAAATCATAAATTCGAGACGACTAATAACGTCCATGATCCCGGGACGTGCATACCATGTACGTAAAAGCAGTTTTCAACTGCTTTTTAACATCACGATACAAATTCTTTAAACACTGTAAAGCAATTTTCATCATTTGTGATTATTTTTGAGATATCTGCTTGTTACATATCAATTTCAATTAAAGGCAAAATAAGAAAATTGAACCACAAAGGTCTTAATCGATATCTCAATTAGATGGAAATCTAAAATAGAGACAACGCGATACCTTTATTGTTAAATTAATCTCTTTTCTATTGAGATGAGCAACGTTATTATAAAATGTAGCATATTTATACAATTTCAGTAAATAACAATATTTATCGGAACATCTTGCCAAATACCACTACTAATCCTTATTTAAAGTTTAGCGGAAGGCGTCGAAAAGTTGCAAATGACATAGAAAAATGAATAGTACAAATGCTGAGTTTGAACCAGTTTAACTTCTTTCATTTATTAAATATCTTATACAATTAGACAGCTGTGGGCTACTAGATGTCTTTACGTACAAGATGGGGGAATGTGATGAGCAAATGTCAATTTTTGTACTATCCATTAACTATATTTTTTATCATATTATTTTACAATATTCTTTTGATTTTACAAAATTAGGAAATTGCGGCATTTGGTACGTTTCACTGCCTTCAAATACGATCAAAACATAACTTTAATTCAAAATGCGGTATAGTTAAATAAAGAATGCAGTGTAATCATATTAAGAATGCAGTATATTTAATTTAGAATGCAGTTTGCTGAAGTTTAGAATGCAGTATGTCTAAGTTTAGAATCTATTTTACTTGAATTAAGAATTAATTATACTGAAATTAAGAATGCAGTATACTTAAATTAAGTAAGAATGCTGCATACTTAGATTTAGAATACAGTATACTTTAAATTGGTACAGCATAAACGTAATGTCTATATATTCTTAGTTTAATGAAGAACTGAATCACACAAAAATATTATGAGAGATGACACATATGTGATAAAACTAGAAATATAATACATTTGCTATAACTTTAATAAAATATGTCACGTTTCATAAAAAGGATAATATCAATCTATATCTTATAAGCATATCTGCACGTAGCAACACATTCGGAATATGATACATTATTAGCGTCATCTTCAATAGTTATCCAATCAACTAACTTCATTTTTGTTTACCGCACCGTTATTAACTTTTGAAACATGTAATTAAACGCAAGAGATGTATTGAATATTTCTTTGTTAAGAAAATATAGAAAAATCTTTAAATATATTTTGTTCTACAAATAGAGCTTAAGAATTACAATCGTTGTATTATATATGAAGTTGGTGAAAACTACTATCTACAGCTATTCTACGCTTAAGACAAAAAAAAGATATCTGCGTTGTTTATATTGCAGAAGAATGGAGACATAGGCAAAATTTTCATTTCTTCGTTTAAGGTTATTCATTCATTTCTCTGTAAATGTCCTCAAAATGAATACACTGGAAAGTTACAGGAACAAAACTTTTCTCCGTACAGAGAATAAAAAAGTGGTTTCCTAACTTGACCCACGTGAGTCAGGTTAGATCATTAAGATTTCACAATAGTTGTTACAGTAAACTCTAGAAACGTTAAAGAACATGTGAAATGAATGGCTTAGACCTGTTTCAATCATACGATATCCACAATATCTGTAATTGTAACTTCCAGGGTTTGTTCGAGTCACAAGACTTGTTTTAAAAGCAGTCGGTGTCTAGCTTTCTTTCGACATAATTATACAGCTGTGTTTTACGCTTCAAACCCAAAATAAATATAGTTTATACAGAAATACATGCTGGGACTAAAAAAATGTTATTTCAGCGTGATTTGAGTACATAAGATCATTTTAATATGTTTTGTCATTAATTTGCCTGAGTATCCCTTTAAGAAAAGCAATGGCACAAAAGCTGTCGCTTAGCAAAGTTTGACAAGTTATTTTCTTTTTCAATTAAGATAGTTTTCAAATGGTTTATAAACCAATATACTCTCTAAATATACTCTAATGAACTACAGATATAATTTTAGTTTCCTCTCACAAATGTTGAAACATAGTATTGTTAATAATAAATTGTTAATAAGACAAGTGGAATTTGTAATCTCTTTCTTTCTTCTTCATAATGAAGATAATGTAATAAAATACCACAGAATTATGCAATGCAATAAAATGACTTTGATAAAAATGATGCAGCAAAACTGCATTATATTAAATTGTTCAATAGTAACACATTTAAATAAAAAATTATGCAATGAAAATTGGAACTGATTTAAAATTAATGCAGGAAAAATTGCAATTAAGAAAAAAAATGCAATAAAATTGCAATTGATAAATTTGTGTAGCAAACTGCATTTGATAAAATTGTGCAATATGCATTAGATATAATTTTGCAACAAATTTGCATTTGATACTACTGTGAAGCAAAATTGCATTTGATATATACAGTTGTGCAACAATATAGAATTTGATACATTTGTGCAAAATGATATGCATTTGTTACTGTGCAATAGGAATGTAATTGTGTGTATCTAATGCTTATGATATAATTATGCAATAGAAATGCGTTTCATATAATTGCGCTAAATTTAAATTATTTTTTGTACAATCACTTTCTCGGCATGTATGTACATTTTAATATTTATCCAGTTCTGAAGAGAACTTATTACTTCATTAAAACTCCAACTATTTTGAAATAATTATCTAGATTGTAAAATTGTTTTAAAATCTTTTAAAAATACGCATATCTACACACATTTGACGGAGTATGCAAATTTTGTCACGTCGTCTCATCCACATGTTCATAATTGAAGAAACTATTTATTTTTTTAACCATTTCTTTTACTCCGAGATCTTACAAGACCGAGACTTAATATCATCATTTTCAGAGAATGATGTCTTTAATTAGCCGACTGATTCTGGAGACAGACGCAGTAAGAATTCCGAAACACACAAAAATTGCTTATATATAACTTTACGAATGAACGTTCCCGTTATAAGAATAATTGATTAGATAAAGTAAACAGCCCGCAAATGATACTTCACATCTAAATTAGGGTGGTAATGACGCACATTTGGTCGAATATACAACCACACCCAAAATTATCAGAGTTAAATTTGGTCATTCATCAAAATTTTATTTTTTCCCTTTCATTTTCCAAATTTTTTTCTTTTAGTTAACGATATTTTTATTAGTGTGTAATTTTATAAACGATTGCATTACAGATTGCAATATCCTGAAGTTTTTAATCTGCTTACATTAAGGGTTTGAAAGCAAAACTGATTTTGAAAAAAAAGGAATTTTGAAATTCTTTTATAAGTTAAAAGACTGTCTACATGGTATTAAATGTAATGAATTACAAAATTTTGCAAAAAGGCTATCAAAACCCAGTTTATTAAAATAGGATGAATGCAGATCACCCGGTGTTAGAAAATGCATATATGTAAGAAACAAACAAGGTTTAACGCACGCGTAAAATGGCTGTGAAAGAATGGTTAGCTGTGCATTGCATACATTTAGAAGAGTCGAATAAAATACTACCTAGACGAATGACTTTTTAGATCTGCGCACTTGTTGAAATTAAAGGAGAAGCTTTACGACAGGATTATTCCATTACGTCCGTACTATATACTGTGACAGGACAGGTACGCTTCAGTTAATGTCGTAATTTGCCAGAAATCTGACACCATGTGTTTTAATTATATATAGACAGTGTTGCTCGTAATGGTTTTTAATAATTTGTTAACATTAATTATTTTTATATCCAAATTTAACAATATATTAACTTTTAATAAGCAAATGATCAACGATAAAACATCAAATTTAAGCATCAACGTAGTATATAAGACATTAAAGTCATCAGACCCATTACCAAATCTAGCCAAAATAAACAAAATAAAAAGGCGGCTATTTATGTTTTTTGAAATCAGACCCATGTCCGCACAGCACTATCCAAATCATCTCAAAAGAACAATACCAACATTTTAAAGATAAATATCTTCAAAACGAACTTATTTCCTAGTTTCTAAAGTCAAGATATGGATATATGGAAAAAATCAGAAGTTTTATGACAGTGCAATGCAACAGCTCTTACACCAATGCTTTTTGTCCAAGTGCGAAACAGTTACTCTTTAGGTATTTACGTATGATTTAATTATTTCCTGGTTCCACGCTATAAAATCTCGATAAACAACAGAGAGTTGCACAGCCCATTATTTGTATACGGTGTTTGTCCATTCGAAGATTATAATATAGAAATGTTTTGCAACAAAGCTGGTAATGAAGTGTTAAGCTGATGTAATGAATGTTTTTTTGAACTTGTGTTTTCATTGACAACTCGAAAAAAAATAATTGCGTCTTATTCTAAATTGGCAACCAAATCATGTACGAAAATCTTAGACAATGATCTACAATTCGTCACTGTAAAAGTTTTCTAATGTAAACTCTTAATATTTATATTAACTAAAATATCTAATGTGCAAATAACTTAAAAACATAAAAACGTAGTAGGAGAATTGAACCCCCAAAACTCCGCAATTAATATTTCCATAGTTTCATCAAAATGATATTATGCTCATTATTTCGTTGTCATGTTGAACTGTTATAATTGTGATTTATTACAAAATGTTTAGGATAGAAGATATAAATTTGCATTGAATATAAAAAGACTAAACCAGATAAATGTATGTGTGATTCGCCTATACTGTTTCAATAATTTTTAATATTATATGCGAATCTATATACTACGAAAATGAATATCCATTTAGATATTTTTATGTCCGATTCAATTAGCTGCATATTCGGAACATGCTTTTTTCTGAAAATTCGTTATCACAATCTTATGTACTTCTGAAATGCGATATGTAGCAGCATTTCAAAGAAGTTAGACTTCTACAGTCTATTGCACTTTATTCGCATTTGCATACAAATATTCAACATGCAAGAAACGATGTTAATACTAATTTGACAAACTTATTTGTTAAATCATAGGACACCGTGACAACGTTATTTGAGGAGTTGCAAGGTGTTAACACCAGCTCATGCGAAACCAATTTTAAAATAAAACCTTATTTTTAGAATAAAGCAAATAATTAGTTCCTTTTAAAAAGCGTCTCAAATGTAAAAAATCAAAGCATAAAAGAAAATTCAAGTCATTTCAGGAGAACATCTTTCTGCTTCAGCTGATACCATTTTATCTTATTTAATATAAGGCAACTTCCTTCATGACTATATGACTATACATTACAGGGATATTCTGACGAAGGACAGGACACACCAAAGACTAACACATAGGTAAAATATCGGAAAATAAGGACAAAAAATTGGACGCAAAATTTGGTATTATGTCGCGAAGGTTCGAATGAGCTGCTGGCTTTGAGTGTGGATTTATCTTTCACCAAAACCTTAATAACTTAGAAAATTGTATTTTACGAGTCAAGTAGAAAATATTCGAATTCAATGTCATAGCGTGCATGCAAATGTATACATTAATTCTGAGAATTACTATATGTTGTTTGGAAAATAAATGGTTATAGTGAAGACAGCTTATGCTATACTCCTTTTCCTAAAAAGTATAAAATATAGAAACATTGCAGAGAATAATCATTGCAAAGAAAAAGTCATTTGATTAAGCCGAGTAAATAGATAGATATTCATTTCTAAAGTAAAGCCAATACAAGCCAACTTGGCTGCGTGGCGTATTAGAATCATTGCAGGATATCTTGACCCGTAAAAAAGGATGGCTCGCTAGACATTTAACACCAGGATAAAATAGCGACAAAGAAAACAAAATTTAGCCACTAATCTTTATGTTTTTTTCTCTCTTCATTTAAGCACAGTTATTACATTCTTTATAGATATTATATGCAACAAAAACCAAAAATGTGTATGTATGTGCGTGCGCATGTGTGTGATCTTGAGGAATCTTTGATATGTACGAGGGGTGTTCCAAAATTAAATGTTACTTTTGTGTTTTCTCTTTGATATACTAGTAAGTCGTTAAGACCATTTTAACTTGCCCTGCCCCTCTCTACCCTAATGCACGTTTTCAGCCGATCAATCCAGTTTTAGAAACATTTTCGTAAACTTCAATGGGTATACTCATTAGATACTGGTAAATGGCAGAGTTCAGAGCATTTATTGATTTGTATTTTTTCTAGACAGGTGAAATTTTAGTTTGGGGAACAAAAAAGTCACAGGGGACTAGGTCTAATGAGAAAGCGAGGTGGAGGGGGAGGGGCAGTGACCTTTTCTGCCTTCAATAACTCCGTTACAATGCGTGCCTTGTGAGCTGTCGCATTGTCATGCAAGAGTCTGAGGTACTTCAAATCTGTTTGTGGGCGCCTGCAATTATAGAGTTTCGCAAGTTTGCGAAGTACGAAACGTCGCTATTCAGTACTTGCCCTGTGACGAGTCCTACCTTTCGGCCCAGAGATTTGCACGACTGGCGTCTCCTTGTTTATCAGGGAATATTACATTAACAAAACCTTTCTCATGGGTTCGTTATTTTTTCAGCAAATCCTAGGGCGCCTTGCGTTTTCGGTGGGCTCGAGCATTTTTCGTTTCGGCTCGAAAAAATTACACCTATGTTTCGTCACCTGCTGACAAATTGCCAAAAGGCCTTTTGCTGTATTTCGGGTATTTTTTTCAACAAAAGTTTGGCCTTTTAACTCGAGACGTCTTGGTCGTCAGTTAGTAAATGTGGTATCCACCTTGCATTAATTCTTACTAAGCCCAAGATGTTTTTTCAAAATGCCAATGAACACGTGCTTTAAGGCAAGTTTGTCATTCTAGCTTAACTGTCTGACAGGTTACCTTTGCGTCTTTCTTCAGGGATTGGTGATTCATTCAAAGTTATGTTTCGTCGTGGTGTTGCAGGCGGCTCGTGTGAGCCAGCATCTTTCCACTTGCCCTGGTGTCACCGACTTAAAATAGACTACCTACATACAAACATGTCATATACGACATTTGACCCTCCCATCAATAACACACTTACATCGGGATGAATACTTCCGCTTAAGGCAAGCAATTATATTTACCTTTTGATATAGCCCTATTTTCAATCACGTTTTCAGCTCTCTTCCAACCGTATTTGTGTGAGTTACGCTGCAAAACAATGTTACACAGTACCAAGTGTTAGTGGTATTTGTCGAGCGAGATTATGACCAATGGCTACTCTCTAGTATTCACGCTAATGTATTTAAATTGAGTTCAATATAGCACGATTTCCACGAGATAGAACCCGACTAACCATTAATTATTGGAAACACCCCTTTCGTAAAATCTGCAAAAAATCGTTGACGTTTGGAATTAATTAAGTACATTCAAAATAAAGTAATTAAAAAAAGACGGCAATATATTTAGTCTTAATAGTAAAAAGACCCGAAAGTCAATCCAGAACACCGTATATCAATGAAAGATATTATATATCTACGCATCTATATATACCGATCATAACAAATATTCCATGTATTGCTAGCCAGGACGTCTTTCTCTCACGATATATGGAAAAGAATAAATAAAGCAATTTCCCTGAAATATTTTGATTAATTAAATATTAGTGTCATGTAGCAACCGAATGAGCAAATCATTCCAATTTGATTTACAAAAACGGAATGCCTAATCTTGTTCAGTGCTGTCTTTAAATTTGATTTCTCCCATTCCTCTGACAGATATAAAACATCCGTGTGATGACCGGACTTCTGCTGAGAATTTGTCTTTTTAAAGTAATATACATATTAAGCATTTACGCTATTTTTTGCCATGACGTTTTGCTAATTTTAATCTTAGAATGCTTACAATGATTGAATGTAAAATGTTTATAAGGTTTTTCGTACCAAAAGTAATAATAATATATGAACTATTATACTATTACTATATACTATTATTACGTTCGTATTTAGACCGCCTCCGTGGTCGAGGGGTTAGATTCGATGACTTCTAATCCAGTTTCCTCTCTGGCGTGGGTTCGATTCCCGGGAGATGCTTTGGTAGATTAGCGCGGAGAAGGTAGTCTAGTACTGGTGTAACTCTCCAGGAACGATGGTTAGGAAACTACCCGCCTATATGACTGAAATACTGTTGGAAAAAGGCGTAAAATGAAACAAACAAACAAAACGTTCATATTTTGAACAACTTTGCTAGACATGAAAAGACATAAATAGAAATATAGCCTAGCAGATGTAATGACGTCAATCAGGAAGATAAAAGGGTAATAATGATTTCTTTAAAAGAAACTTTAATAACCTGAATAACAGTAAAATAGTAAATTAAGAATATTTGGGTTATATCAATAATGTACAGACATTTTATAGATTTAAGATTTTATGTACAAATGTAATTTATTTCTCAAGTAATGTTTAAAATAGCACGCGTTGTTATCATTTTAGAAAGTAGAATAATAATATCTGCTAAATGGATTAACATCAATTCGTTTCAAGAAGTAAAATGTTGATTTATACTTCATTTTAGTGTTGTTATAGTTTTTTTGTTCCTTCAGATGATTGAATCCAGCACTTTAAGTGTTGAAATGGAAAAAAAAACGTTGTGTCCGATCAAACCTTACTATCAAAAAGTGCTTAATTAAAAAAAAATTGAATGTTTTTAGCTAAAACCATTTGATCGACTGATCTGAGCATAGACATATAACTGGAATAATTGGCAAGTATTCTAAATCTATTTAGGGACCTTCTTACCAATAAATCCAGAAGATTGAGTACTGCTCTTGATGATTGAGTGATTCTCAAGCTGATGCTATGGGGGTGAGGGATGTTGCACTTTTTCATAATTCCTCATGTATAGACTCAAACCGAGTCTGCAATTTTGTTGTGATTAACGCTTCCGAATGATCACCCCTTTTCCAGATTTGTTTTTTACTTTTGAATTTTTTTTTGTATGAACAGTCAAAACTTGCGTGTTCAGCTGAGATATTTCCTTTGTCATGTTAATACAGGTTTCTTATAAGATTTAGTGAAAAGTATTTATCAAGGTCTTGGATAAACTTAAATATGATGACAAAAGGGGATTTTTATGATGTTATTGAATGGGTAAAATGATTAGTTTACATTCAACGTGTTTTTGTGATTAGCACAACATTGTTTTAATATTTTATTTACCTATAGTTAGAGATCCAATTATCAATTATCAATGACGGGTAATAAAACTGATGATGTTAGAGGATGATATAAGAAGTACCCAAAAAATAAAAAGAAGCTTTTGAGAAATAAAATAGAATCATGATAAGCTTTTATGAATCACTGAAAAAAATAAGATGAGATGGATTATGATTTTAATTGTTTATTCTCACACCAATAATATCAGTTCCCATGAATATTGCAAAATGGCAAAAGTATATAAATACTTTTGGGAATTCTTTGTAAAACGAATATAAGTTGGAATTGAAAAAAAATGAGAAAGAAAATAGTTCGTCGTTTCATCATATTTCTATCATGGAAACAATCAATAAATGTTACGATGAAGTTATTTGTCAATTTAAATGAGAATTTGAACATTTAATTATTCTGAGAGAAAGAAAGGAAGAAAATTGTCAGTCAATTTAAATCATAATTTAAACGTTATCATATTCTAACATAAAGAAAGAAAGAAAGAAAGAAAGAAAAAGAAAGAAAGAAAGAAAGAAAGAAAAAAGAAAGAAAGATGAACATAACAAACAAATTATTTTACGAAAAATTATTCATCATAAATTTTTAACGGCTATTTAGAAGTTTGTACCTTATCCCCCTTAAGTTCCTGACATTTAAATACATTTTAAGCACATTGATTTGAGAGAGAGAGTTTCCTTTCATTTAATAACAGTTGCACTGGCATTCCCAGCATAAATTTTGCTTTAGCTATTCACGCCTAGAGATTAAATGCGACAGTTGGTGTTGTAGATAATTTTGTGTTTCTTCATTTGTTTGAAAGGTCAGACAAAACAAGTGTCTAGTAACTGACAAACAAGGAAGAGCAACAAAATCTATAAACGGCACTAAAGACATATAATATAAAAAACAAATATATTCCGTATTTTTTATTTCTAATTTCAGCGAATCATTGAGGTTGACCTTTTATCGGCCTCATACGTCAAACTGCGGATGATAACCTGAACGCAGAAGCAATTTAAGAATACACATAATGGATACAGTAGTTTGCTTAAAAAAATATATGCAATGTAAACAAGAACAAATAAAGAAGGTAAATGCTGAAATGGTAGAGAGGTTTGATTGCTTGAGGTGTTGTTGTGTTTTTTGTTGTTGTTTTGTTATTGTTGTTGATGTTGTTGTTTTGTTCTTTTGTTTTTCATTATCTCGTGTAAAAGTCGAACTTATATGAAATAATGTTTAATACGTTAAAGT
This sequence comes from Ruditapes philippinarum, assembly GCF_026571515.1. Classification (NCBI taxonomy): domain Eukaryota; kingdom Metazoa; phylum Mollusca; class Bivalvia; order Venerida; family Veneridae; genus Ruditapes; species Ruditapes philippinarum. The sequence continues at coordinate 4,198 of NW_026855893.1, read as the reverse complement.
AACATTTATTTGCTTTTGTTGAATACCTAAAAGTAAAAAAAGATCTACATGTATGATATTTCTGTTGATGATATTTTGGATTTGATCATAATCGTGTACCGAGGAATATTCTAAAATTGATTCTGATTATAATACGAATTAACAATCAAATGTAAGCAAGAAAATAATCATATTACCTATGAATGTCTGATACATACAATCGTTACTCTATAAGCAAATACTAAAGTTGACCAGTACATTAGAAGTAAAATGGTAGAACATTAAAGTATCTTATTTAAACAGTCGTCCTGAGGAACCAGACAATTACATCAGCACGTAATTTAAATGTAATTATTACCAAAATATGGAGAAAACACTATTTTTGTGTATAGAGATTGTCGCACATATGCCGGTTAAATGTTATTATCGGTGCAAGTAAAGACAAGTAAGGTGATATAAAAGATCTTTTGCATATTTTAACATATGAAATAAGTGGATGCAGTGTGCATGTGGTTCTAAAAAAACAATACTGTTATTGTTGTAACTGTCATTCTGCTTTCGTTTTTTTATTTCGTAAGTGAATTGCAAAATAAGGCCATGAATAACATTCATTTGAAATTACTCGTAAAGTGTATTGAAACAAAGTCAGTTTAGTGAGAGTAGTTATTTTTGGAAATAAGCAAAAACTTAATGTAACTTTGTAAATCTATATGAGCATCGCCTAAAAGCAGCAAAAGATTAACACTTACTTTGGCTTGACCTTAAAGTTTTGTGCTACATAAACACATAACAAGGCCGTCATTTATGACATCCGATATGATCAAAATGAATTTTGAAATTTTCGGGAGATCCAATTACTTCGAATGACAGACGCATGAAGGAAAATGAAATAATAAAGTTATATCTTTATAAAGTTTTACAGAAATATTCCCTTACTTGATCCAGTCTAGATAAATCAAGTAATGACATTTCTGTTCTTTTAAAATGACAATAACTGTCTATAAAATGTTGCCATAAATATAAATCAAGTAATGACATTTCTGTTCTTTTAAAATGACAATAACTGTCTATAAAATGTTGCCATAAATATGATTGTCTTTTGAAAACATCTCATTTCACACATCGTTAAGATCTATTTATATTGCTATCTGATTATTTAATTTGATAATATGTTTTGTTCTATTGTTTGATTAAAGTTACTTTTGTAATAAGAAGAATGTCTCAATTATATTCGGATCAAACTTTTTATATAATCAAAATTAGATAAATTGACCGAAAAAGAAGTGCATGGAAATTAGATTCAGCAAACGATAATCACGTTTTTTTGTAATTACAACTGAGCGTACTGTTTGTGCATTACACAATTCTGTATAAATTAATGTTAAAAACGCTGACCTAGATTTTATCTTCATTCATGTTTTACCTTTTTTTGCACAGAAAAACAATGCATGCAACTCAGCCAATCTGGATTTCTATTCAATTCAACACAAGAAGAAAGTGTGAAAGGAACGTATCGAAATCATAATTAAAAAATTTCAGTAGAAATAATTATTTTGAATCTACCTAACTATTATAAAAAACAAAGTAAGATTTAGTTATTCGTTTAAACGAAATACATAATACAATCATAATGATTTGTTTATTTATTTTATTTTAAGAAACGTTTTCTTTGTAACTTAATCATTGACATTTAATGAGGCTCATTAAAAGCTATCTGGCCCTGTGCTATTTCTGTTTGAAATTTCTTGTCGGAAACATTATGATGATGTGTTCTATTTTATTAAGAGTATTTCAGACTTTCAGTGCGATCCACATTTGTCATAGACGAAGTTTATAAACTACTGTTATGACAGTAAACAACTTTATTCCATAAACTTAAAATAAAAACGCATATTAAATAGGAACCAAAATACCGTTTTATAGCATACATCGAAATTATCTACAACATAATTAAAATGTATCAGTTATAGAGACGGTTTAAATGATCTTACTCAAGTGCATACCGAATGACACCAAATAAAAAAATCCCGAACTTTTCTGGTACTTTCAGTAGATTTTGTTCAGTGTTTTATAATTATTATATGATTATTGATGTGTTCGATTGTTATAACTTTCAGAATGTCCTTATATTCATGCACATTTATAAAGCATAAATCATTGAGTAAATGAATACGTAAGCGTAAGGAACGTAAGTGTAAGTTACCGAAACACGACAGTTTCATTTAGAAACATATATTTCAGTAATTCCTAGATGTAAAACTCAAATGCTAAGACAACACTCCGACATGACCTATCCAAGTAAAAGCAGTTTTACCTTGTCCGAGTACCTTTTTTGAAAATACTTCTTGTTCCAAAATAATATGGTAACATGTCTGTAAAATATTAATTATAACGTTCGAAGAGTGACTTATTTAAAGTGACATTATGCTCATATTTTTATAGTCAAGTTGAGCTGAATTGACTTTATATTTCAAAAGATTAACTGTCAAAATGGTGTTTGACAAACAGTTGATATTGGAAAATGTTTTGAGTAAAATTATAAATCTGCCTAAAATCTAAAAAGACTGCCCCACTCTTTTTTATAAACTAAGCGTAATAGGTAAATGTTAATGGATATGTACAGAAATTTCGTTGGGATCTCTGCGTTATTTATTGTTTATGCGAACTTAATTATTAAAATTATCAAATAAAAATGAATTATGGCAAAATGAAAACTTATTTTGATATTCACCCCTTAACTCATTATATACCCTTGGATGGGCATAATGCCACTTTAATTTAAGGATCGTAGAATTGCAAACGAGCTCATACAAAGATTGTTGCTTGGTCTTATTTATTTTGTTAATATTTATCATATTCACATGTCCTTATTGAACTTAACCGTGTTAATAGTAATGTGGAGAGGAAAACAGCTTTTCCCTAAATAAATTAAAATATCAATATATGCATGACTTGCAATTCAAAATTTTCAAAAGTTGAATTTCGAGCTGGAGTTGAATTTCGAGCTAGCTCGAAGATCGAAATTCAAAATTTTCAAAAGTTGAACTTCGAGCTGGAGTTGAATTTCAAGCCAGCTCGTAGATCGAAATTCAAAATTTTCAAAAGTTGAATTTCGAGTTGGAGTGGAATTTCGAGCCAGCTCAAAGATCGAAATTCAAAATTTTCAAAAGTTGAACTTCGAGCTGGAGTTGAATTTAGAGCTGGAGTTGAATTCCGAGCCAGCTCGAAGATCGAAATTCAAAATTTTCAAAAGTTGAATTTCGAGCTGGAGTTGAATTTCGATCTAGCTCGAAGATCGAAATACAAAATTTTCAAAAGATGAATTTCGAGCTGGAGTTGAATTTCGAGACAGCTCGAAGATCGAAATTTCAAATTTTTAAGACCCAAATTTCGAGTTGGAGTTGAATTTCGAGCCAGCTCGAAGATCGAAATTCAAAATTTTCAAAAGTTGAATTTCCAGCTGGAGTTGAATTTCGAGCCAGCTCGTAGATCGAAATTCAAAACTTTCAAAAGTTGAATTTCGAGCTGGAGTTAAATTTCGAACCAGCTCGAAGATCGAAATTCAAAATTTTAAAAACCCTAATTTCGACCTGGAGTTGAATTTCGAGCTAGCTCGAAGATCGAAATTCATAATTTTCAAAAGTTGAATTTCGAGCTGGAGTTGAATTTCGAGCCAGCTCGAAGATCGAAATTCAAAATTTTAAAAACCCTAATTTCGACCTGGAGTTGAATTTCGAGCTAGCTCGAAGATCGAAATTCATAATTTTCAAAAGTTGAATTTCGAGCTGGAGTTGAATTTCGAGCCAGCTCGAAGATCGAAATTCAAAATTTTCAAAAGTTGAACTTTGAGCTGGAGTTGAATTTCGAGCCAGCTCGTAGATCGAAATTCAAAATTTTCAAAAGTTGAATTTCGAGCTTGAGTTGAATTTCGAGCCAGCTCGAAGATCGAAATTCAAAATTTCCAAAAGTTGAATTTCGAGCTGGAGTTGAATTTCGAGCTAGCTCGAAGATCGAAATTCAAAATTATCAAAAGTTGAATTTCGAGCTGGAGTTGAATTTCATGCCAGCTCGAAGATCGAAATTCAAAATTTTCAAATCCCGAATTTCGAGCTGGAGTTTCAATTTCGAGCCAGCTAGAAGATCGAAATTCATAATTTTCAAAAAGTTGAATTTCGAGCTGGAGTTGAATTTCGAGCCAGCTCGAAGATCGAATCGAAAC